>NW_027202684.1:2500-173983 GCF_024711535.1 Dipodomys merriami
TATTCAGAAATTCTGATTTGTGCTGTGAATATTTATTTCCTGCAAAATGTAGTTGCTTGCATATTTTGATTTTGTGAAATCTTGGTTAGTTTGATATTGTTCTCTCATTTAAATTATAAGCAAGTAAAAATCAATTGAACCTGATTAAATGAAGTTCTTTCTGCCCATTTACTCTTGTACAGATTTCTCTGATTTAGGAAATCTACATTTTAAGTCATTCTGGATGCCTAACTAGGTCTGTGTATGTGGATGAGTCAATAAGAACTGCAGACTTTGCCACATTGATTTTGGAGCAAAACCTTATAGCTGGTAACTGGGCAATGATTCAAAAGACAGCTGAGTCTGAAGCCATGAGGCCTCCTGCCTGCGTTCAGCTCCACATCTCTTCTACAACACCCCTCACTTCCCAAGCAGTGGTTTCTTTTGCTATCCAAAAAGGTTTCTGGAGCTTCATCTTATGCTGGCCTCCTAGTATGCCAACATTCAGGGAGTCAAGGCAGATGTGGCAGAGGCATTTATTTCGTCAGTTGTGGGGCCTGAACTCTGGGACTGGGCATTTTCCCTCAGCTCTTCAGCTCAAGTCTAAAACCGCTGATCTAAACAGCTGCATATATCAACTAGATTTAACAGACATCTATTGAATATTTCACCCAGCAGCATCAGAACACACGTTTTTCTCTGCAGCACATAGAACATTTTCCAAAATAGACCACATTTATGTCACAAAGCAATCTTGTGCAAATTCAGAAACATTGAAGTTATACCTTGAATTCGCTCACACCACAAGGGAATAAAATTAGAACTCAACACCAAAAACCACCAAAGAAAGTCCTGTAACACATGGAGGCTGAACAACATACTGTTGAATCACCAGTGGGTCAGGGAAGAGATTAGAAAGGAAATTCAAATGTTCATGATATTCAACAAAAATGAGGACACAAATTACCAGCTCTTCTTGGACAGAGCAAAGGCAGTACTTAGAGGCAAGTTTATAGCTTTGAGTTCCTAATTGGAGATATCTAAAATGAACAATTTAATGAGACATCTAAACCTCCTTGAAAAAGAGCAGCAAAATAAACCCTAATCCAGGAGATGGAAATAAATAATTAAAATTAAATCAGAATTAAACAAATTAGGATCGAAGAAAACCATAGAAAGAACCAACAAAAGAAAGAGTTTGTTCTTCAACAAAATTAACAAAATTGACAGACCCTTAGCAAATATTATCAGGAAAAGAAGAAAACTCACCCAAATAAATAAACTCAGAGATGAGAATGGAAACATCACCAGAGAAACAACCAAGATTCAGAACTTTATAAGGGAATACTTATCAAAACTATGCTAATAAGATTGAGAACTTGGCAGAAATGGACCTTTTTATAGCAAATATTGACATGCCAAAACTAAACAAAGATGAGTTAAAACATTTTAAGAGGACCATATCAAACATTGAGATAGAAACAGCAATAAGAGAAGTCCCATCTAAGAAAAGCCCAGGACCAGAAAGATTTGCAGCAGAATTCTACAAGGCCTTTAAAGCAGAGCTCACACCAGTAGCTCTTCAATGAAATTGAAAGAGGAAGTTCACTACTGAACTTATTCTATGAAGACATCATAACCCTTATCCCAAAACCAGTCAGGGACTCATCAAAAAAGAGAACTATAGACCCTTTTCTTTGATGAACATCGATACTAAATTTTGACCAATCAACTTCAACAATTCATGCAAAAAAATCAAACACCATGATCAAACAGGATTCATTTCAGGGATGCAAAGCTGGGTCAATATATGCAAATCAATTAATAAAATTCATCACATCAACAAGACCAAGAATAACAACCACATGGTTATCTCAATAGATTCAGAAAAGGCATTTGGCAAGATTCAACACCCACTGATAATGAAAACTCTGGAAAAATTAGGAATCCAGGGAACATTCCTCAATAGAATAAAGGCTGTATATGACAAACCTACAGCCAGCATTATACTTAATGGTGAAAAACTAAAGCCATTTCCTCTTTAATCAGGAACAAGACAAGGATGTCCATTCTCGCCACTCCTCTTCAATCTAGTATTAGAATGCCTATCTACAGCAATAAGACAAGATGCAAACATAAAATTGATCCAAATAGGGAAAGATGATGTAAAACTCTCCCTCTTTGCAGATGGAATGATCTTGTATTTCAAGAATCCCACTTACTCCACTCCCAAATTATTCAAGCTTATTCAAACTTGGGCAAAGTAACGGGGTATAAAGTTAACCCTCAAAAATCAATGGCTTTTCAGTATGCCAACAATGAGAAAAGTGTGGCTGAAATCAGGAAAGCAACTCCATTCATAATAGCTGCACAAAAAATAAAATACCTAGGAATTAACTTAACTAAAGAAGTGAAGGACCTCTATGATGAAAACTTTAAAAACCTGAAAAAGGTAATCAAAACAGAACACACAAAGTGGCAAAAACCCCCATGCTCCTGCATTGGAAAGATCAACATCATGAAAATGGCAATACTTCCCAAGGCTATCTACAAATTCAATACAATACCTATCAATATCCCAAATTCATTCTTCAAGGAATAGAAGAAACAATCCAAAAATTCATATGGAACAATAAAAGACCCAGGATAGAATAAAAGATCATTAACAGAAAGAAAAGGGCTGGAGGAATATCAATACCAAATTTCAAACTCTACTACAACACCATAGTAATCAAAACAACTTGGTAATGGCACAAGAACAGACCTCAGGACCAATGGAATAAAATTGAACCTACAGATATATAGCCATCTTATCTTCGATAAGGAAGGTAAATAATTAGAATGGAAGAAAGACAGCCTCTTCAGTACATGGTGATGCAAAATTGGTTTATCACTTGTAGAAAACTAAAGCTAGATTCTTATAAATCACCCTGCACAAGATTCAACTCCAAGTGGATGAAAGACCCCGGAGTCAAAGCAGACACTCTGAAAACATTACAGGTGTCCTTGGCACAGGCCATAATTTTCTTAATAGAGACCCAGAAACACAACAAATCAAAGAAAATTTGGACAAATGGGATTGCATGAAATTGCAGAACTTCTGCAACGCAAAGAACATAGCTAGCAAGATCGATAGAAAGCCCACGGATTGGGAGATGATCTTCAGTAGCCATACAATGGACAAGTGTCTCATATCTAAAATATACCTGGAACTCAAAAAATTAAATCCCCCAAAAACAAATCCTCAGAGAAACAACTGCCCAATAAATAAGTGGGCTAAAGACTTAAAGGGAAACTTCTCTGAAGAGGAACGAAGGCTGGCCAGTAGACATATGAAGAAATGCTCAACCTCTCTAGCTACAAAAAAAATGCAAATCAACCCAACATTGAGATACCACCTCAGCCCTGTTAGAATAGCTATAATCAAGAAATCTAATAACAACAGATACTGAAGGAGATGGGGACAGAAGGGAATCTTACTGCATAGTTGGTGGGAGGTTCCTCAAAAAGACTCCAGATAAAGCTTCCCTATTTCCCAGCAATCAAACTTTTGGGCATTTACCCAAATGATCACAAACAAGATCATACTAAAGCTACCAGCACAACTATTTTTCTTGCAACATTATTTACCATAGATAAGTTATGGAACCAATTCAAATGCCCCTCATTAGATGAATGGATCTAGAAAATGTGGTATATATACACAAAATGCAATTCTATGCCTCTATCAGAAAGAATGTAATTGCCCCATTTGTTAGGAAATGGAAAGACTTGGAAAAAATTAAGTGGATTAAGCCAGGCTCAAAAATATAGGTCCCATGGTTTCCCTTATTTGCAATAACTAGTATATTTTTGAGACATGCAGAAAAGGTAAGATAAGTTCATGTTAGGTGAAATGAACCCCAAGATAAGTATTGAAATGTTTTTTTTTCTTTCTTGCAATTGTTTCTAACATATTTATAAGATTATTTCTTGGTTGCTTTGTATGTCCCTCCCCCATGGTATAACCCCTGCTGCCATTTTATTTGATATTGGTATAATTTGTGGAGGGAATGGGCAAAACCAACCTTTAAATAGGGATACGTTGGACCCATTGCAACAATGCGCTATACAAGTCATTATGTCCAATAATGAACTTTACAACTTTTGCCAGGGGCGGGGTGTTGGGGGGTTGGAGAGAGGAGATCGGAAAGGATGAGAAGTGGAAACAGGAGGAGGCAACAATGCTTGATAAGAAATGTACTCATTACCTTACCCATGTAATTGTAACCCCTCTGTACGAGATTTTGCGAAAAAAATATCTAAAAAACTATTGGCAGAATAATGTCAAAAAGTTTTTGACAGAATAATCATTACTGTATCATCTAGAATCTGGATATGGTTAGTAACTCTAGAGGATTTTCTCATACTTTCAGAATTTCGTAAACATACATAATAAGGCAAATGAGGTGTTTTATACCTATAATCCAAGCTACTCTGAAAATGGAAATGTCGATAGTTACAGTTCAAGGTCAAGCTACAAGAGACCTCCAGCTCAATCAATAAAAGCTGGGTGTGCCAATGTGTGGCTGTCATCCTACCTATGTTGGACATAAAACTAGGAAGTTCACTTTCCAGGTAGCCTAGGAATAAACAAATACAAGATTCTATCTCAAACACTAACAAAGCAAAAATTGCTGGATGTAGCATGGTTCAAGTGGTCAGATGCCTGCCTGGCAAATGCAAGGCTCTGAATTTGAATCCAAGTACTTACCTCAAAAAATTAAAAATAAACAATATGAATTAATTCTCTAAATCACTTCTCAGTGCAATTATCTTATGTATTCTTCAAATAATCTTGTAGTCAAGGCAGAGAATTGATTAAACCAGATCAATATGATAGGTGAAATGAACCCAAAAATAAGTATTGAAATGTTTTTTTTTTCTTGCTTGCAATTGTTTCTAACATATTTATGAGATTATTTCTTTGGGCCGGGCGCTAGTGGCTCACGCCTGTAATCCTAGCTACTCAGGAGGCTGAGATCTGAGAATCGCGGTTCAAAGCCAGCCGGGCAGGAAAGACTGTGAGACTCCTACCTCCAATAAACCACTAGAAAACCGGAAGTGGTGCTGTAGCTCAAGTGGTAGAGCGCTCGCCTTGAGCTGAAGAGCTGAGGGACAGTGCCCAAGCCCAGAGTTCAAGCCCCATGACCGACAAAAAAAAAAAAAAAGAAAAAAAAAGATTATTTCTTTGTACTGGGAATGCCTAGCTTCCTCATGGCTCAAAGGCTGGTGTGCTCATGTGGACCCATTCACCAGTGATGCCTGCTATGCCCCGAGTTCAGATCCCAGCCCTGCCAAATGATTCATCTTGATGTCAGAAGCAAATCGTTGCCCTGTTTTCCTTTCCTGTGCAACTCCTGGGTTTCAGCTAGGATGGAGAATGCATGGGCAACCCTGTGGTCATGGGAATAAGTTGTTATACATATCAGCCGAGTTATACCTGTCATCATATACTCAAGAAAATACACAATACATCCATGAATAGCATACAAAATAAAGACAATAACTACACTTAATATATGATGCAGTCCACACACGGATGTGAATATACATCCCATGTTTCAATGATGCATTGAGGACTATTTTGGCCTCCCTGGGGCTCAATATCAGTTCCTGGGAACAGTCCAGCTCCTTACTGGCTCACAGTCTGCTGTGATCACTTGGACCCAATGGGCAGTTGGGCTTCCTAGGCCTCGAGTTCGAATCCCAGCACTACCCAAAATTCTCCCTGATGTGAGAAGCCATTCATTGCACCTGTTTTCATGTGCTCTGCAAATTCTTGATCTCAGCTAGGATAGAGAAGGTATAGGCAACTCTATATTCATGGGAATAGGTTGTCATCCAGTTCACCACAGTTATATCTGTCAAGCTATACTTAAGAAAATACACAATACATCAATGACTGAGACACAAAATAAAGAGAATGACTACACTAAACGCAAGATGTCTCCCACTCATGTTTGGAAATATAGATCCTTTGTTTAATTATGAATTTATGACTATATTAGCCCCCACCAGGACTCCATCACAGTTCCCAGGAATGGCCTACCTCCTTAGTGGTTCACAAGCTGGTGTGCTCACCATGACCCATTCACCAGTTGGGCCTGCTAGACCTTGAGTTCAAATTCCAGCACTGCCAAAAGATTCATTCTAATGTGAAAAGCCTAGGGTTGCTCATGTTTTCCTGTTCTGCGAATGTCCTGAGTCTCATTGAGGATGGAAAATGCTATATAAGCAAGTCAATAGCCATGGGAATAGGTTGTCATCCATGTAAGCACAGTTATATCTGTCACCATATTCAATAAAATGCACAATACATCCATGAATAAGATAAATAAAAAATGAATAAAAAGTGTAACTACACTGAATGCAAGATGCATACCACACCTGTAGGTTAAGAGAGATCCTATGTTTTAAAAAGGTGGGCTTGCTATTTTGTCCTGTGCTAGGGCTTCAAATCAGGCCCTAAACCAGGCCTGACATTCTAGTCTTCAAAGATGGTGAGCTTCCCCTTCCCCCTCAGTGCAACAGAGCTATCCAAACCTGAATTCAAATCCCAGCGCTCACAAAAGATTCATCCTGATGTCAGAAGCCAGTTGTTGCACATGTTTTCCTCTCCTGTGAAAGTCCTGAGTCTCATCCAAGAATAGGAATTCATAAGCAACCCCATAACCATAGGAACAGGTTGTCATCCATGTCAGCAAAGTTATACCTGTCACCATATTTAGTAAAATACAGAATAGCTCCATGAAATAGAGACAAAATAAGAAGTTCACCGAACACAAGATGCTGTACAAACATGTATGTCAATATAGATCGTATGTTTAAATTATGAATTCATGACTATAGTGGACCACCCTGGCAATCAATATCAGATCCTGGGAATGGCCTAGCTCATTAGTTGCTCACAGGTTAGTGTGTTCACCTTGACTTATTGGCCAATTGGTCCTACTAGGACCTGAGTTAAGATCCCAGCACTACCAACAAGTGTATCGTGGAGTAAGAAGCCAAGTGTGAAACTTATTTTCCTTTTCTCTGAATATCCTGGGTAATCCTGAGAATCCTGGCATGATGGAGAACATTTCTATAAATCTAGATGCTCTGTGATAGGATGTCATCAATGTAATAAATTTAAGGTGTTTCATCTTAGTACAATCAATGGTAAATAAATGAATAAAACAAAAAATACAAGAACAACCACACCAAACATGTATGGACTGAACATCTATAAGTAAGTATAACTCCTATCTTTACAATGTATATAAATAGTATGTTTCCAGGGCTAGGGCTTGAATACAGGACTAGTGAACAGGCCTAACTTTCCTATCTTCAAATACAGTGATCTTCTCCTTCATCCACATTGCTGCAGATTTACTCAGATCCTGAGTTCAAATCCAAAGCCTGGAAGAATAAACAGCGTGAATTGCAAGCCAGGGAGCTAATTTTTTTTTATTTTACTTTTCTCAATACGGCGCTTGAAGTCAGGTCGTGGCAACTCTGCCTCAGCTTTGATCACCCTAGGCTGGGTTGCAGCCACTAGATCTACAGCTCCTCCTAGGATCCTAGACCCTCAGGCCTTGCAAGGAAAGCAATGCACAGAAAAATTATGGCCATTTTATGTTTTCTTCATTGCATGGTGACCCTCATGGGTCTGAATGACACTGTTGCAAAGGGTACTTCATCTTGCATTGCTGAAGGCTGCCAGACTATCAGGGATGCCATAGGCCCACGTGGCAACATAGGCTCTGATTTCGAATCCCTGTCCTGACACCAACCAATGGCAGGAGCTATTAAGGAAATGGTTCCCATCCATAGGATTAACAATGGAATGTTGTCAATGTCATGGTTGAATGAATTGATCATGAGTGATGCTCCTATAAAATTAAACAGCATCATTTTAGGAGGTTGATGTATTTTATTTAATATTTATGAAGCATTGAAGGAATATTATTAATTAAAGGAACGCAATAATTTCAGGACACTGATTTCATTAATAGTTTAAGGATGAAAACAATTAATAACATTACATTAATTACATTAATTACATGGAGGCATAATTAATACCCAGGAATTGGAAGGAATGTAGTCTATATAACTGAATAATGTATAGTCATATCTAACACTCTATAAATATATATATTTATTAGCGTACTGCCATCTGCATGTCAATCTTTTCTTATTTTGGTCACCCCTGGGGCTTGATCTGAGGTCCTGGGAACAGCCTGTCAGCTCAATTTGCCCCAGGATGGCATGCTAGCACTCACCCATTCATGAATTGGGCCTTATAGGCTTGTAGGTCTTGAGTTCAGATGCCAGCACTCCCAAAAATGAATCGTGGAGTAAGAAGATGATGATGACACATGTTTTCCTTTTCCATGAAAGTCCTGGGTGTCAGGTATGAAGTGGAATACATATGCAGACCTATATCCTGTGTAATCAATGTAATCAATGTTTTATGTTCCATAATAGTCAATAAAATAAATTGTCAATACATGAATAAAACAACAAAATAAAATAACTACACTGAATGCAATATGGAGTCAACATAGGTATATAAATATAAATCATATATGTAAATTGTACATGAATAGGATGTTTTCTAGTGTTGGAGATCTATTTTAGGCATAAGGAACAGACCTGAATTTCTTGACTTTAAGTAGGCCAGCTTCCCATTCCCACACAGTGCAACAGAGTTACCAAGACATTGAGTTTCAATCCCAGTCCTGGCAGAAAAATGGTACCTTTGCAGTATGGGAGGCCCAATTCTTAAGCCTTTCATTATGCCTCCATTTTATGAATGTGATTGTTTAACTGCTTAATAAAGAATTAACTAAAATCGATCAGTGTCCTATAATATAATTGTGTATAATTTTATCCTAGAATCATTCAAGTACTTCCCAACCATGACATACATCACATTCCATTGGTATTCATATGGATAGGAATGAGTTCCTTAGGATCTCCAGCCATTTGGAGGTGGCAGGACCAGGATTCCAAATGTGAGCTCCAGCTCCCACCACTTCAACCTGGGGATAGGCTACTCACCGGGCTGTCCAAGAATATCAGCAAGACCAGTGATTAGACAGGCACCAGTGGCTCTCAGCAGTCCACCTTGATACTTACAAGGCTGTGATGGGAGGATCATGGTCAAAGTCATCCTAGTTAGGAAAGTCCTTGAGACCTCTGTCCAACTTCAGTGCCAACAAAGCCAGAAGCCCAGGGCTCCAGTGTGGAGGGCGAGCCTTGAGCAAAAGCAGTGCACAGACTGTGCCCAGATCCTGAGTTCACGGTCCGGGTCTGGCAACAAACAGACATACAGAACAATCTGTGCAGCCATCCAGCTAAAGCAGGTCACCATCTCATCTCCAAATGAATTTGACATTGTTCCCTGAGAAAAGGGCTGGGGGAGCTCCTATCTTCTTGACTCCGCCCATGCTGCTTGCATCACAGAATTCTGGCCACACCCCCATTCTTTCATGGTTATTTCTGACCAATGAGATACAAGAACGGTGACCACGCCCACATTCCATGCTGCCTAGTAGCACCCCGGATTCCCTCTGTTAGTTTACAACACTACCAGCAGTTGAGGAAGGTAGAGGTGGCTGAGTGGTGAGGAAGAGACTCAAGCAACTTTGGAGTATAGTAGGAAATTGAGAAGCCTGCCCGCACCTTGCTCCCTCCTCACCTTTCCAAGTTGTAGGATTTCAAACCTCAGGCAATGGTGCACAGCCAGCCCGCATAAAGCCATGACCTGGTCCCTGGCCCTGGTTCTCTGCTCGTGGCCCATGTGTTTGCAATGCCGCTGCCATTGCTGCTTGCCCCACCTGGAGCAACCTCCAGCAGCTTTTCCCAGCAGCACAGGTGAGTGGCTGCCCCCAAATCACCACTACCTGGGATCAGACACCCCTCTGGGGGCACCATGACCACTTTCTTGGATCTGAGGAGCAACCTTTCTGTCTTGGGCATTTCTGAAACAGAAACTCATTATATGTTCTAGTTGGACTGGATTGAGGTCCTCCTATCTGGGACAGGTATGCTCCACCAGGATTGGTCCTCTGTAGTTGGGATGGTAAACACGTAGCGTCATGCTCAGTCATCGATTTAGATGGATTATCCCAAACTTTTAATCCACAGCAGCCGATTCTTGACCACAAGTGGAGCTCTGAGTAGGGCCACAACCATCAGACCTCATTCTCCTCACAGGACAGTTTTGAGGAAACAAGGGATTTATAGAGAGGGAATCTCTGGAGCATGACTTGGCATGGAGGGAGTGGCATTCAGAGAAGGTTCTCTGCAATTCTGTGAGCAAATGACAGGAAGATACCCACAAAGGGCTCAGGTTGGGCCAGTTATTAATCATGCAACAGCTGGGGATTTTGAAACAAACCATGGCTCTCTTTCATCATTACCCTATCCCCATGAGGAAGGGGATCCTTCACTGTGTTGAATTTTGCATCTGGGGAAACCGAGGCACAGAGAAGTCAGGTGACCTCCTTATGACTTCAACTTCACAGGAAGCTCAGCCTGACTTCACTACCATGCTCCCTAGGACAATGGGTGCTATTCAATCCACTTCTTGTGGTAGGAAGTACACTTCTTGTCAGTTGTGGGGTTTGAACCATAGGCATGGGCACTGTTCCTGAGCTCCTCAGCAAAATGCTAGTGCTCTACCACTTGAGCCCACAGCACCACTTCTGGTTTTCTGATGGTTCTTTGGAAATAAAAGGCTCAAAGACGTTAATGCGGGGGCTGGCTATGAACCATGATCCTCATATTTCAGCCTCCAGTGTAGTTAGGATTAGAGTTCTGAGCCACTGGCACTCAACTTCATTTTAATTCTGACTTCTCTCTCTCTTTTACAAAAACTGGTTGAATTGGTGCTGGAGAAGGGGGTCCAGCATCCCCATGTGGCTGGAATCCAAGGTGACCCTCTCATTCTGGAGGTGGGCTGTGGGTCAGGAGCTGTCTCGCTCAGCCTGTTGAAACAGCTCCCTGAGGTAAGCCCCACTGTTCCCTGGCTAGACCATGAAATTCATTGTCCATCCAGCCTTACTGGACTTATTGAATTGTATTGCTTTCTACATCATTTTCTAGCACCTGGCCAAACTTATGATACATAGTTATGGAGTGAAAATATAATGCCTTCTTAAGAAAGTCATTGAGGGCTCTGAGAATGTGCCTTCATGGTATGGTGATTGTCTAGCATGCATGAAAACCTGGGTTCAATTCCTCAGTAACACAGAAAAAAAGAAAAAGACTTGAAGGAATGCTATGCCTCAAGTGGTAGAGTGCTAGCCTTGAGAAAAAAAAGCTCAGGAATAATTCCCTACCCCTGATTTTAAGCCCCAGGACTGGCAAAATTTAGTAAATGGAAAATAAAGGACCCATACTTGAAATACATTATTGCTATTTCCATACTGATACCTGATAATAGCCCCTAATTCATGTATTTTACTTAAGTTAGGATACTGTGTTGAAAAAAGTTTTGTTCTTTAAGTCACAGCAATTAATGCTAGGAATGTGCTTAGATGTCAGCTGAAGATTAATTCTGGAAATTCAAGGATTCAAGGATTTTGTGTAATCACTGCTAATCACAAAGTGAAAAGTAGTCTAAGTGTGATTTTGAAATCTTTTGGATCAGTTTTGGCATCAAAAAGGCAGAGGCTAATTACTAGTTGTGACAGAAAATAAGGAATAACTCCAGATGGAAGGAAAAAATGATAGTAAATAACGTATACCAGAAACTGGTCTAGAGAACCATTTTTGGTTATTGAAGAACTCGTTGTCAACTAGGCTTTTGCTCATTGCCTTTATCATTCTAAATCTCTTAGGCTAGTTCTTAATCTCTGCGTGATAAATGTTTCGCTCTTTTTTTTTTACTTGTGTGCATTTTTTCCTCTTTTTTCTTTTTTAAATTTTTTATTCTTTTAATTTTAATTTTAATTTTTTGTGAACATACTGTACAGAGGGGTTACAATTACAGGGACAAGATAATGAGTACATTTATCAATCATTGCAGCCTCCTCCTTTGTTTACCCTTCACATCCCTTCCCAGCCTCTCCCCATCCCCCAACACCAACACCCCCACCCCCACCAAAGTTGTAAAATTCGTTTTTGACATGACAACTTGTACTTCTCATAGTTGCATCAGGTCCACCTGTACCCGTAAACGACTTGTTTTTCCACATCTCCTCCACAAATTATACCGACATCAAATATAGTGAAAGCAGGGATTGTAATGTGGGGGAGGGTCATACAAAGCAACAAAAATATAATCTCATAAATGAGTTAGAAACAAAGGCATGAAAGAAAAAAACATTTAAATACATATCAAGGGTTCATTTTCCTAAGATCACATTATCTGACCTTTACTGCTTTACTCATACATATACTAAATATTGCAAATAAGGGAAACCATGGGACCTTTGTTTCCTTGGGCTTGGCTTACTTCACTTAATATAATTTTTTCCAAACCTTTCCATTACCTAACAAATGGGGAAATGTCATTCTTTCTGATGGAGGCATAGAATTCCATTGTGTATATATACCACATTTTCTTGATCCATTCATTTACTGAGGGGCATCTGGGGTGGTTCCATATCTTAGCTATGGTAACTAATGCTGCAAAAAACATAGTTGTACTGGTAGCTTTAGTGTGGTCTTGTTTGTGAACATTTGGGTAAATGCCCAAAAGTGGGATTGCTGGGTCATAGGGGAGCTCTATGTGAAGTCTTCAGGAATCTCCAGACTGCTTTCCAAAGTGGTTGAACAAGTTTACACTCCCACCAAAAATGAAGTAAGGTTCCCTTCTGTCGACATTCCTTCCAACATCTGTTGTTGTTAGAGTTCTTGATTATAGCCATTCTAAATGGTGTGAGGTAGTATCTCAATATTGTTTTGGTTTGCATTTCTTTTATGGCTAGGGAGTTTGAGCATTTCCTCATGTGTGTATTGGCCATCCTTCTTTCTTCTTCAGAGAAGTTTCTCTTTAAGTCTTTAGGCCATTTATTTATTGGGCAGCTGTTTCTTTGAGGACATGTTGTTGGGGGATATAATTTTTTTAGTTCCAAGTATATTTGAGATATGAGACCCTTATCCGTTGTATGGCTAGTGAAGATCTTCTCCCAATCCGTGGGCTTTCTATTGATCTTGCTAGCTAGGTCCTTTGCCATGCTGAAGCTCTGCAACTTCATGCAATCCCATTTGTCCAACCTTTCTTTGATTTGTTGTATTTCAGGGTCTCTATTAAGAAAATTTTGGCCTGTGCCAGGAGACCTAGGGTTTCTCCTATTCCATCCTGTAATGTTTTCAGAGTGTCTGCTTTGACTCCGAGGTGTTTGATCCATTTGGAGCTTATTCTTGTGGAGGGTGTTATATAAGGACCTAATTTTAGTTTTCTACAAGTTTTTAACCAATTTTGCCAGCACCATTTACTAAAGAGGCTGTCTTTCTTCCATTCTATTATTTTAGCTCCCTTATCAAGGATTAATTGGGTATAGGTCTATAGGTTCATTTTTGGATTTTCAATTCTATTCCATTGGTCTGAAGTCCGTTCTTTTGCCAGTACCAAGCTGTTTTGATTACTATGGCTTTATAGTAGAGTTTGAAATTTGGTATTGATATTCCACCAGAAGTGTTCTTTCCATTGAGGAGCGTTTTTGCTATTTGGGGATTTTATTCTTCCATATGAATTTTTCTAAGAATGAGGTTGGAATTTTGATAGGTATCACATTGAATTTGTACATAGCCTTGGGAAGTATTGCCATTTTCACAATATTAGTCTTTCCAATCCAGGAGCATGGGAGATTTTGCCATTTTCTAAGTTCTGTTTTGATTTCATTTTTCAAGATTTTAAAGTTTTTATCATACCGGTCCTTCACTTCTTTGGTGAAGTTAATTCCTAGGTATTTTATTTTTTGAGGTGCTATTACAAATGGAGTTACTTTCCTAATTTCATCCACACTTTTCTCATTGTTGGCATACAGAAAAGCCATTGATTTTTTGGGGTTAATTTTATACCCTACTACTTTGCCAAAGTTTTGATTCAGCTTGAGTAATGTGGGAATGGAGTCCATGGGATTCTTTAAATACAAGATCATGTCATCTGCAAAGAGGGAGAGTTTTATTTCTTCTTTCCCTATTTGGATCCCCTTTATGTTTTTGATCTTGTCTGATTGCTGTAGCTAGGCATTCTAATACTAGATTGAAGAGAAGTGGAGAGAGTGGACATCCTTGACTTGTTCCTGAGTTAAGAGGAAATAGCTTTAGTTTTTGATCATTAAGTATAATGCTGGCTGTAGGTTTGTCATACACAGCCAATATTGTATTGAGGAATGTTCCACGGATTCCTAATTTTTCCAAAACCTTCATCATAAAGGGGTGTTGGATCTTGTCGAATGCTTTTTCTGCATCTATTGAGAAAACCATGTAGTACTTATCCTTGCTCCTGTTGATGTAATGAATAATATTAATTGATTTGCGTATGTTGAAACAGCTTGCATCCCTGAAATGAATCCTGTTTGATCGTGGTGTATGATTTTTTGGATGAATTGTTGAAGTCTATTGGCCAACATTTTGTTGAGAAGTTTTGCATCAATGTTCATCAAAGAAATGGGTCTATAGTTCTCTTTCTTTGATGAGTCCCTGCCTGGTTTTGGTCTGAGGGATATGATGGCTTCATAGAATGTGTTCGGTAGTGAACTTTCTCTTTCAATTTCATTTTAGAGTTGGAGGAGTATTGGTGTGAGCTCTGCTTTGCAGGCCTTGTAGAATTCTGCTGTAAATCCATCTGGTCCTGGAATTTTCTTAGCTGGGAGGTCTCTTATTGTTTCTATTTCAATGCCTCATATGGGCCTGTTAAGCTGATTTAACTCATCTTGGTTTAGTTTTGGCATGTCAATATTTGCTAGGAAACGGTCCATTTCTGTCCAGTTCTCAAACTTATTAGCATAAAGTTTTGTCAATTATTCCATTATAAACGTTCTGAATCTGGGTTTTTTCCGTGGTGATGTTTCCATTCTCATCTCTGAGTTTATTTATTTGGGTGTGTTCTCTTCTTTTTCTGATAAGATTTGCTAAGAGTGTGTCAATATTGTTGATTTTTTTCAAAGAACCTACTCTTTTTTTGTTGATACTTTCTATAGTTTTTTTCGATTCTAATTCATTTAATTCTAATTTAATTTTAATTATTTCTTTCCATCTACTGGATTGGGGTTTATCTTGCTGCTCTTTTTCAGGGAGGTTCAGATGTCTCATTAAAGTGTTGGTTTCAGATCTCTCCAATTCGTTGACTTGGTAACTCAGACCTATACCTTGCTCTGAGTACTGCCTTTGCTATGTCGCAGAGGAGCTGGTAATTTGTGTGTACATTTTTGTTGAATATCATGAATACTTGAACTTCAAGTCTAATCACTTCTATGACCCACTGGGGGTCCAACAGTGTTGTTCAGCCTCCATATGTTACCGGAATTTCTTTGGTGGCTTTTAGTGTTGAGTTCTAATTGTATTCCCTTGTGGTGTGAGTGAATGCAATGTATAACTTCAATGTTTCTGAATTTGGACAAGTTTGCTTTGTGGCCAAAAATGTAGTCTATTTTAGAAAATGTTCCATGTGCTGCTGAGAAAAACGTGTATTCTGAATCTGCTGGGTGAAATATTAGGTAGATGTCTTTTAAATCTAGTTGACCTATGCAGCTGTTTAGATCTGCGGTTTCTCTGTTGAGTTTTTGCCGAGTTGATCTATCTAGCGGGGAGAGTGGTTTGCTAAAATCCCCAACAATTAATGTCTTTGGATCTATGTGGGATATGAGGGAAAGTATTGTTGCTTGTATAAATTTGAGTGCTACATTTTTTTGGCGAATAGATATTAAGAATTGCAATAACCTCCTGAAAGAGAAATCCCTTAATTACTATGTATCGACCTTCTTTAACTCTTCTCCCTAATTTTAAGTTGAAATCTATTTTATCTGATATTAGGATTGCAACACCCGCCTGTTTATGGGGGCCATTTGCTTGGTAGATTTTGCTCCAGCCTTTAACTTTGAAAATGTGTTTGTTTATATGGGCAAGGTGTGACTCCTGAAGGCAGCAGTTAGAAGGATCTTGTTTTTTAATCCAACTAGACAGTCTATGTCGCTTAATTGTAAAGTTAAATCCGTTAATGTTAAGAGATAGGACTAAGAGGTATTTGGGAGTTGCTGCCATGTTATCTACCTTCTTGGGGGTTGCGAAAACTGTGTTCTTCCTATGGTTCTTGGATTCTCAGTTTGGGTGAAGTTTCTTGGCCTTTATTGTGGTCTTGTTGGTTTTCTATGTGTAAGATATCTTGAAGAATCTTTTGGGGGCTGGGAAGGTGGCTCAGTGGTAGAGCGCTTGCCTTGCATGCTCGAGGCCCTGGGTTCGATTCCTCAGCAACACATAAGCAAAAAGAAAAAAAGCCAGAAGTGGCACTGTGGCTCAAGTGGTAGAGCGCTAGCCTTGAGCTGAAGAGCTGAGGGACAGCGCCCAGGCCCAGAGTTCAGGCCCCACGACCGGACCCCCAAAAAAAAAAAAAAAAAGAATCTTTTGTAGGCCTGGTTTGGTGGAGATGTATTGTTTCAATTTTTCTTTGCTATGGAAGGTTTTTATTTGGTCTTCAGTTATGAAGGAGAGTTTAGCTGGGTACAGTATTCTTGGTTGATAGATGTTTGTTTTTAGGGCTTGTCATACATCATTCCAGGCTCTTCTTGCTTTGATTGTCTCTGCTGAGAAATCTGAGGTGATTCTAATTGGTTTCCCTTTATAGGTGATTAATCTTTTCGCCTTGACAGCTTTAAAGATCTTTTCCTTGGTCTGAGTTGATCCTGTGTGTATAATAATGTGACACTGGGATGTCCTATTCTGATCTGGTCTATTAGGAGTTCTAAAAGCTTCTTGTATCTAAATAGGCCTATCTTTTTTCATGATTGGGAAGTTCTCTGCTATGATCCTGTTAAACAAATTTCCTAGACCATTTACTTCTGTTTCTAGGTGCTCCTCTATACCCATTATCCTTATATTAGCCCTTCTGATGGTGTCTTCTAAGTATTGGATAGATCTATAATATTTCTTGGATTTGTCTTGCATGGTTGTATGTTCTTTCTCTATAATATCTAGGCTATCTTCAATCCCCGAGATTCGATCTTCTGCATGGTCTAAACTACTGTCAAGACTTTCTACTTTGTTTTTTATTTCTTTTGCTTCTAATTATTCAGCTTTGATGGCTTCAATTTCTTTATTGAAGCTTTCTTTTAGATCTTGTAAGGAGTTCTTTACTTCCTTAATTTGGTGTTCAGTGTTTATTGTCAAATCACTTAGTTAATTGGTTATGGTTTCCTTGGATTCCCATTCCTTCTGTGGGGTTCCATTCAGCATTCCCTTTGTGGTCTCCCTGACTTCCTTCAGCTCTTTGTTAATGGATCCCATGAATGCCTTTAGTGAACTTTCTGTATTCTCTTCCTGCTTTCTCAATTCCTGTATTACTCCTTGCTTATCTTCCTCCTGTTCACGCCATTCCTACCTTTCTCTTTGATTATTCTCAAGAAACTGCTCACGCAAATCCTGTATCAGTTTTTGAGTAGCTTCCTCACACTCATGATATTCCTGTATAGACATTTGGATTGCCTCCTCTCACTCCCTCTCTCACTCATACAGAGTCCTTTGTAGGTTTTCAATCTTTTCCTGCATTGACCTATTGTTTGCCTCCTCTCTCTCCCTATCACGCTCATACAGAGTTCTTTGTATGTTTTCAATCTTTTCATTTATCATGTTTGCCAGCAGTGTTTGTAGAGCTATTTGGGAACTCTCCTCTGAATTATACATTATCTGTTCTGTCCTCTGATTATCATGAGTGGGAGTGGAGATACCCGGACCTGCCATTTTTCTTGTGGTTTTCCGGCTTACTCTGCCCATTTGGGATGAAAGTAACAGCAGTTTTGTGCAAGAACACTAACTTTAGGCAAGCATCAACCAAAGTCTGAATTTGCATAGTCAATAGTCTGTAGATACAATCTAGTTCAACAGATATCTCTATTCAACATCAAACAACTATATATTAATGGGCTATGAACCGCTAAGAAGAATTTGGTAAACCAGAAATTATTAGTGTTAGGGAAATTATTAGTGTTAGGAATGGAGTGATGTGGGAAGGTACAGGGAGAGTTAACTAAGTCCTAGTCTCAAAGCGGGAAATAGGTTAGATAGGATGGAAGTAGGGAGAAAACAAGAAGAAAGAGAAAGGGAAAAAAGAGACCAGAAAAAGTAGAAAATTAAAAATTAGTAATATGCAGATTTGAGAACAAACTATTCAAAGAACGGGAATATATTGAAAGAAGGGGAGGGATATAAAGGAGATGTGAAAATTTTAAAAATAAAAATACTTAAAGTGTTATATAGGTATAAAGAGGTAGTACTGCTATTAAGGAATTTAATTCTCAGAAGTTTTGAATTGAGTAATAAATTTGTGGATTAAGTGTGTACACAATGGGGGATAGAGGCTAATAGTCACCTATGGGTTTATCTGAGGATGTGCAGAACAACAATTAAGTCCCATAAAGAGGAACAAAAGAGAGGAAAAGGTGAGAAGCATAAGAAAGAAAGGAAAAAAAAGATCAGAAATTCAGTCGAGCTAAGCAAAACACAAAAAGAAAAAAAATTTTTAAAAGAAGAAAAAAAAAGAAAGAAAAACGCACACATGCATGTATCCCTAAAATAAAGATTATAGGTGGAAAAAAAGTTACTAGAAAACATTTTTTTTCAAAAAAGGTAAAAATTGATTTTAAAAAGTTTTAGAAAATAAAAAAAAATTTAAAGTTGTAATAAAAAATAAGAAGAGGGACAAAAATAGTTCTTTGATTTTTTAGGGAGGGTTGGGAAAAATCCTGTACCTCCCTTGTGTCTGTAATCAGCCTCTGGTTGTAGTCTCCGGTCTGCTTGTGGTCCTGTGGCTTGGTTGGTTTCTTAAGTCAGTTTGATGGACAGGCAGAAAAAATTTTCTGCTTTACCCTGGATTTTTCGATCCTCCTCCCAAGTTAGTTCAATGAGATGGGGGTGTGCTTTGAGTATTACAAAAGAGGGAGATGGCTTTTTCCTCAAGTTTGGAAATGCTGTGATGAGGCTATGTTCTGGGTAGAGTTGAGGCCTCTCAGCAAACAGTAGCTTTTCCCTGGGGCTAGTTTGTGAGAAACTCACAGAGGCCAGCCTGGAGCCACTCGCAGGGTTTCTGTTTACTGATGTCGAGGCTACTAAAGGGAGGGGCAGTCTGTGGCTCTGATTACCCAATGAAGAAAGCCACTCCCAGGGCTGGTGCCCGAACTGGGTGACTTTTCCCTGGGTGGAGCTGAGTCTGGCAGGTCATGCCGTTAAGTTCTTGTGACCTGCTAAATGACCCTATTTTTATTCCAAGGCCTGAGTTGGAGCTAGCAGCTCTGCGGAGCTTTGTCAGTATCCAAGATGGAGATCTCTGGTACTGGGGGGGGGGGGGAAGGGGTGGCCTTCCCTCCTCTGCTACCTGAGAAGGAGTGAGGAAGTCAGGCTTCTACTCACGCTGAGTCTTGGTTCCTGGGTCGTCTCCAGTCTGCGAAATGCAGGATGAAGATGTCTGCTCCTTGTTGGTTCTTCCTGGTGTTGAGTAGTTTCTGCTTGCTTGCCGCATCTGGCTCTTTTAGTCCCCAGACTCTCTCTGTTTCAGGTATGGCGGTACCGCCCCCGCCGCCACCACTGCTGCCACAGCAGCAGCAGCAGTTTCTGGCAAGAGCTCAGATCTGTCTCCTTGCCTGGATTTTCCCTCTCTGGCCTAACTCTCTGTCCTGTGATGGCACACTTGGTGTGATTCTCTGGCTTAGGACTCTTCACTGGAACTCTAAAACTGCTTTCTATGGGAGAGCTTGTTTTGCCTCCAGCTTCTCCTCTGCCATCTTCCCGGAACTCCCAAAATGTACCTCCTTCTATGCTGTTGTTTCATACCTTATCTCCTTTGTTTTCTAAAAATCTCAGTCTTTCTATATTTCCCTATGAACATTTCCTGATAGTAAATACACCTATAAAGATGTCACAGGATGCTAATATAAGGGTCCCATAGCTCTTGAGTCATTAATGTAACAAAATGGAAAAGGAGACATATTTACTGCTACCTCAATTTTTCTGAAATGCTGCAATGTCATCATTTGGTTAAAATTCAATTCTTTGTTTACACAGTGTCATTCAGTCCACCTAAATGCAAATATGAAATTGGTGCTGGTGGTTTACAACTGTAATCCTAGCTACTCAGGAGGTTGAGACCAGGGGATTGTGGTTCAAAGCTAGCCTTGTCAGGAAAGTCCATGAGACACTAATCTTCAATTAACCACCAGAAACCCGGAAGTGGTGCTGTAGCTAAAGTGGTAATGTGCACAACTTGAACTGAAACGTGGAGGGACAGTGCCCAGGATCAGAATTCAAACCCCACAAACAACAAAAAAGGTGAAATATGACTTTAAGTTTCCCCAGAAGGAACGACAAGATCAATAATCTTCCCAAGCAAAAAAATTAATTCCAAAAAAATTAATTCCAAAATTATTCAGTGCACCTACTTTTGGTGAGTTATGTTATGGAATCTGTGCTGGACATATTCTCTAAAAACAAATTGTTTAGGGATACAGGTGGACCCATTGCAACAATGAGATGTCCATGTCGTTATGTCAAAAAACGAACTTTACAACTTTGGAGAGGGGGAGTATGGGAAGGAATGGGAAGCAGAAACAACGAAGAGGCAACAATGCTTGATAAGAAATGTACACGTTATCTTGCCCGTGTAATTGTAACTCCTCTGTAAGGTATTCCTACAATAAAAAAAGAAAAAATGTAAAATATTAGCTTCACAATAAACATCTAATATTTCTTCTTTGAAGAGTGACGTCTATACAGTCGATGTCACTTGGCTTTCTTACTATCTTAGTTCGAATCCAACCCTGGCAGGAGAGTCTGTCAAACTCTTATCTCTAATTACACAGCAGAAAAGCCACAAGTGGACTTTTGGTTCAAGCAGTATAGTACTAGCTTTGGGGGCAGATTATCAGGAAATAAAACTGTTCAGGGACAGGATCCAGCCTATGAGTTCAAGCCCCATAACCAACACAAACTAAAAAAAAAAAAAAAAGCAAACAAAAAAACCCCAGATATTTCATTGGGACCCTGCTTAAAGGAGTACTGGTCTGAGAAGAGGTGCCTTTTTGCTGATCATACTCACTGGATGCTTTTTTGGAATCCCTATTGCTCTGGAGAATTCAGGACCAAACTAAAGGAATTGATAACTGACTCCTGAAACAAGAGAATCATCTCAGGGGAGGAAATACCAGCGGTAAGACACTTTAAAACCTCCGTGTCATTGTTTCTTGGTAGTAGAACTGTTTTGGGGGGTCCAGTCGTGGGCTTGAACTCTGGGCCTGAGCGCTGTCCCTCAGCTCTTCAACTCAAGGCTAGTGCTCTACAACTTGAGCCACAGCACCACTTCTGGCTTAATTTTTGCTTATATAATGCTGACGAACCGAACCTGGGCCTCATGCATGAAAGGCAAGCGCTCTACCACTGAGGCAATTTCCCAGTCCCTGCAGTAGAACATGTTTAAAACAATGTTATTTCTTTTTGTTCTATGCTGGCCGTCAAATGGCACATTATTTCTTTTTGTAATACTCTCAATTAGAAGTTTACAGAAAAGCTATATATGAGTAAAAACACACACGAAAAAGTCGGGGACAGAGTTTCTTTCAAGCCTTCTGATTTTCTTGTACAGTAAAAAGGAAAGCACAAGTTAACTTGAACTTTGTCAATCCTCTATGTTCCATTCCTCTCCTGGGATCAGTTTCCACATCCAGTAGCAGTTACTTCCAGTAACAATCTACGGTGCTGCCTGAGATATAATGAATGCTTTCTTGCTTCATGGAAATAACACAAAGACCCCCTGATCTGAGGTTACACGTGTTTCAGAGACAACTTAGTAAAGAGAAAATATGAAATTTATATTGCTCTTAAATACATTTTCCATGAGAATATTGAGTTCAAACTTTGTAAGTTCTCTATAAAGTAAGGTGAATTTTAAATGGGAAGAAGGTTCTCAGATCATTTTTTTGTGAGTGTATGTGCTGCGCATTATTTCCCAACTGTTCATGAGTTAACAGTAAGGAAACAATAGCAATAATAGGAGAAAGAGAAGTTTTGTGTTTAAGTATAAGGGTTCAATACACTATAGAAGATTCTACAAATAAGGCGACGTTGAAACAATAAAGCTATGTCCAGTATGTAGATTTGAGAGTGATATAGAGAAAGCATTACTCCCACGTGGAACAGGAAGTATGAGGCCACTCCCTTTCTTAATCACGCTTGCTAATCACGCAACTTTGTAGACAGTAGAATGGAAGCATAATTCTCTTTCCAATGCAACTCAGATATAAGAGCATGGACTTAATTGGAAAAAAAGTCCATCCTGAGAGAGCAGGGATTATACTAGCCATTAACTGGTGGAGAAGATCACATTTATTTTCTTTCTTTTACTTATGTATTTTTTGTTGGTGGTGGTCTTGGCACTTGAACACTGGGCCTGGGAGCTGTCCCTCTGCTATTCAGCTCAAGGCTAATGCTCTATACTTGAGCCACAGTGCCACTTTCAGTTTTCTTGTAGTTAATTGGAAAAAGAATCTCCAGGACTTTCCTGCCCGGCCTGGCTTTGAACCCTATCCGAAGATCTCATCACCACCCAGCTTAGGATCACACTTCTAACAGTGAACACACAGCATATATAATGTGCATGTTCATCTATCTTTATATAAATTCGTAAGTTAAAAATATAGGCTACAACTTAGCTTTTTCACTCACAAAAATGTTTGTAATTTAAAAGTTGATACTACTGGAGGAATAAAACCTAAGAATATAAAGGTGTTTGGGAAGTTCAGTTTGCATCCAGCCTGGGCAGAACAGTCTTTGAGAAGCTATAATTAACCAACCAAAAGCTGGATTGGAAACATGGCTCAAGTATTGGAATACCAGTCATGAGCAAGATTGCTGAATAAGATCTTGACGCTTTTGCATACATACATACAATCATACACATATATACAGAGACACTTATATGCACACACAAATACACATATGAAGCAACTCTCAGAATATGTGGAAAAGTTGGAAAACAATAGAAAATATGTCCTGAGTAAGACTAGAACCAAGTGATAATTTTTAATGTTAGAAAGTCCTCAAGAGAACCTTCTTCAAAAAATTTTAAGAATATTACTTACATAGATAAGGACCAGAGATAGTAAGAGAGTCAAGTAATGATTATTAATGGGAACCGGTCCATGGAGGAATGAATCAGAGACTCCTGCAGGTGCATCTGAAAATGTTCATATCCTGTGTCAAATGTTAGAACATCTTTGAAAAGAGTACATGAACACTCTGAGCAGTATAGTGGATAATATTATTGGAGAAATTCAGAATTGCTAGTCTGTATCTAGATTAAATAAACCAAGAAACTATGGAGGGGCAATGTGATACAAGGCTAGAATTCTAGCACTCAGACTAAGAAAGGAGATTAGATAGTGGAATTACACAGTGATACCTTCCCTGGACCAGGTAGTATAATTTTGTCTTAATAAAACAAACCAAACAAGAAAGGAATAAAAAGTTGGAAGCATGGGCTAATTTTGTCATTATGTTTTGAGAAGTCAAGTTTCCTATTGAAATGCAACTCATATGTAATCCTCAGTTGTGTTTTAAATGTTCTCTTCATTACAGAACATTCTTAGATGCAAAATGGCTCATGATTCCCATCCAAAATTTGAAAAAGTAAGTAATCATCATTCTGATATATTCCAAGGATAGGATGAAGGATTTCAAAAGCTTAAGACTGAAAAAATAGCAAAGTTAATCTAATGTAGCACTATGTAGATCTTGCTAAATTAGAGTTTAGATTTAAAATAAATGTTTTGGTTTTGTTTGTAATTTCATATTCTATAGGATACTACAAAATTCTTTTTAAATAGAGGGTTTAATTGACAAATTTACAAATGTTTCTGGAATTCTATTTGCCTAGAAGTTTCTTTCATGAGAGTTATAATTAGAACTGTTAATAGATATACCAACACTTCATGTATAAAATGATAATGTGAATAATGTCGACAGAGTTGGCAACAAATGGATGATATTAATTTATAAATTTAGAAAAAGGGCGATTTTCTGAGGCTTTGGTATAACATGGTATGAAGAGACTAATTGTGTGACAGCTTCTTTCTTCTACCTGTATGTAAAACAGGCAGCAATTTCCTTAATTACGTGTATCTTTATACAGTGAGAAAAATGCTAAATTTGGGATTTCTTTTATTTTCGTTTTTGTTTTATTGGTTTGTCCTAGGCTTGAACTCAGGGACCGGGACACTGTCTCTGAGCCTGTTTATGCTCAAGGCCCGTGTCCTACCACTTCCAACCTCAGCTCACTTGTGGCTGGCTTTTGTTAAGAAGTTTATTGCAGATTTTACGGGCAAGATGTGACTCCTGCAGGCAGCAGATAGAAGGGTCTTGTTTTTTAATCCAACTAGATAGTCTATGTCGCTTAATTGGAGAGTTCAGTCCGTTAACGTTAAGAGATAGGACTGAGAGATATTTGGGGGTGCCTGCCATGTTATCCACCTTCTTGGGGGCTGTGAAAACTGGGTTCTTCCTAAGGTTCTTGGATTCTCAGTTTGGGTGCAGTTTCTTGGCCTTTGTTGTGTTCTTGTTGGTTTTCTACGTGTAGGATATCTTTAAGAATCTTTTGCAGGGCTGGTTTGGTGGAGATGTATTGTTTCAATTTTTCTTTGCTATGGAAGGTTTTTATTTGGCCTTCAGTTATGAAGGAGAGTTTAGCTGGGTACAGTATTCTTGGTTGATAGTTGTTTGTTTTTAGGGCATGGCATACGTCATTCCAGGCTCTTCTTGCTTTGATTGTCTCTGCTGAGAAATCTGAGGTAATTCTGATTGGTTTCCCTTTATAGGTGATTAACCTTTTCTCCTTGACAGCTTTAAGGAACTTTTCCTTGGTCTGGGTTGATCCTGTGTGGATTATAATGTGACAGTGGGATGTCCTTTTCTGGTCTGGTCTATTTGGGGTTCTAAAAGCTTCTTGTATATGAATAGGCCTATCTTTTTGTATGTTTGGGAAGTTCTCTGCTAGGATCCTGTTAAACAAATTTCCTAGACCATTAACTTCTGTTTCTAGGTGCTCCTCTACACCCATTATCCTTAGATTGGGCCTTCTGATGGTGTCTTCCAGGTGTTGGATAGACCTATCATATTTCTTGCACTTGTCTTGGATGGTTGTATGTTCTTTCTCTATAATATCTAGGCTGTCTTCAATCCCTTAGATTCGATCTTCTGCATGGTCTAACCTGCTGTCAAGACTCTCTACTTTGTTTTTTATCTCTTTTCCTTCTAATTGGTCAGCTTTGATGGCTTCAAGTTCTTTGTTGAAGCTCTGTTTTAGGTCTTGTATGAATTTCTTTACTTCCTTAATTTGGTGTTCAGTGTTTGTTCTCAAATCACTTAGTTGATTGGTTATGGTTTCTTTGGACTCCCATTCCTTCTGTTGGGTTCCATTCAGCATTCCCTTTGTGGTCTCCCTGACTTCCTTCAGCTCTTTTTTAATGGATTCCATGAATGCCTTTAGTGATCTTTGTGTATTCTCTACCTGGTCTCTTAATTCGTGAATTACTCTTTGATTAGTTTCCTCCCTTCTGTGGGATTCCTGCAGTTCTCTTTGAGTGTTCTCTGCCTGCTCACGCCATTCCTCCCTTTCTCTTTGGGTATTCTCAAGTTGTTCACGCAAATCCTGTATCAGTTTTTGAGAAGCTTCCTCACGCTTATGATATTCCTGTATAAACTTCTGGGATGCCTCCTCTCTCTCCCTATCACGCTCATACAGAGTCCTTTGTACATTGTCAAACTTCTCATTTATCATGTTTGCTATTAGTGTTTGTAGAGCTATTTGGGAACTCTCCTCTGGATTATTCTTTATCTGTTCTAATCCCTGATTATCAAGGTTGGGAATTGAGATACCCGAATTTGCCATTTTTCTTGTGTTTTTCCGGCTTACTCGGCCCATTTGAGATAAAGATTGCACCAGATTTGTGCCATAACCCTATCTTAAGGCAACCATCAACCAAGCAAACGGCCCTCATAAACAGGCGGGAGTTGCAATCCTAATATCAGATAAAATAGACTTCAAACTAAAATTCGTGTGAAGAGATAAAGAAGGTCGCTACATACTAATTAAAGGATCTCTCCTTCAGGAGGATATTACAATTCTAAATATCTATTCGCCAAACAATGGAGCACCCAAATTTATCAAAGAAACACTACTTTCCCTTAAATCCCATATAGATCCAGAGACATTAATTGTTGGGGATTTTAACACACCACTCTCCCCACTAGATAAATCAACCCGGCAAAAACTCAACAGAGAAACCGCAGATCTAAACAGCTGCATAGATCAACTAGACTTAACAGACATTTACAGAACATTTCACCCAGCAGCAACAGAATACACGTTCTTCTCAGCAGCACATGGAACGTTTTCTAAAATAGACCACATTTTAGGCCACAAAGCAAACTTGTCTAAATTCAGAAACATTGAAGTTATACCTTGCATTCTCTCTGACCACAAGGGAATAAAATTAGATCTCAACACCAAAAGCCACCAAAGAAAGTCCAGTATCACATGGAGGCTGAACAACACACTGCTGAATCATGAGTGGGTCATGGAAGAGATTAGAAAGGAAATTCAAATGTTCATGCTATTCAACAAAAATGAACACACAAATTACCAGCTCCTCTGGGACACAGCAAAGGCAGTACTCAGAGGAAAGTTTATAGCTCTGAGCTCCTACATCAACAAATTGGAGAGATCGGAAACTAACAATTTAATGACACATCTAAACATCCTTGAAAAAGAGCAGCAAGATAAACCCCAATCCAGTAGACGGAAAGAAATAATCAAAATTAAATCAGAATTAAATGAATTAGAATCCAAAAAAACTATAGAAAGAATCAACAAAACAAAGAGTTGGTTCTTCAAAGAACTTAACAAAATTGACAGACCCTTAGCATACCTTATCAGAAAAAGGAGAGAACACACCCAAATTAATAAACTCAGAGATGAGAATGGAAACATCACCACGGAAACAACCAAGATTCAGAACATTATAAGGGAATACTTCTCAAAACTTTATGCTAATAAGTTTGAGAACTTGACAGAAATGGACCTTTTCCTAGCAAATATTGACATGCCAAAACTAAACCAAGATGAGTTAAACCAGCTTAACAGGCCCATATCAAGCATTGAAATAGAAACAGCAATAAGAGACCTCCCAGCTAAGAAAAGTCCAGGACCAGATGGTTTTACAGCGGAATTTTACAAGGCCTTCAAAGCAGAGCTCACACCAATACTCCTCCAACTCTTCAATGAAATTGAAAGAGAAAGCTCACTACCGAACACATTCTATGAAGCCATCATAACCCTTATCCCAAAACCAGGCAGGGACTCATCAAAGAAAGAGAACTACAGACCCATTTCTTTGATGAACATTGATGCAAAACTTCTCAAGAATATTTTGGCCAATCGACTTCAACAATTCATCCAAAAAATCATACACCATGATCAAACAGGATTCATTTCAGGGATGCAAAGCTGGTTCGATATACGCAAATCAATTAATATTATTCATCACATCAACAGGAGCAAGAATAAGAACCACATGGTTATCTCAATAGATGCAGAAAAAGCATTTGACAAGATCCAACACCACTTTATGATGAAGGTTCTGGAAAAATTAGGAATCCATGGAACATTCCTCAATACAATAAAGGCTGTATATGACAAACCTACAGCCAGCATTATACTCAATGCTGAAAAACTAAAGCCATTTCCTCTTAACTCAGGAACAAGACAAGGATGCCTACTCTCTCCACTTCTCTTCAATCTAGTATTAGAATGCCTAGCTACAGCAATAAGACAAGATGCAGACATAAAGGGGATCCAAATAGGGAAAGAAGAAATAAAACTCTCCCTCTTTGCAGATGACATGATCTTGTATTTAAAGAATCCCATAGACTCCACTCCCAAATTACTCAAGCTGATTCAAAACTTTGGCAAAGTAGCAGATTATAAAATTAATCCCCAAAAATCAATGGCTTTTCTATATGCCAACAATGAGAAAAGTGTGGCTGAAATTAGGAAAGCAACTCCATTTGTGATAGCCCCACAAAAAATAAAATACCTAGGAATTAACTTAACCAAAGAAGTGAAGGACCTCTATGATGAAAACTTTAAAATCTTAAAAAAGGAAATCAACACAGAACTTAAAAAATGGCAAAACCTCCCATGCTCCTGGATTGGCAAGATTAACATCGTGAAAATGGCAATACTTCCCAAGGCTATCTACAAATTCAACGCCATACCTATCAAAATTCCACCCTCATTCTTCAAGGAAATAGAGGAGGCAATCCAAAAATTCATATGGAACAATAAAAGACCCCGAATAGCAAAAACGCTCCTCAATGGAAAGAACACTGCTGGAGGAATATCAATACCAAATTTCAAACTCTACTATAAAGCCATAGTAATCAAAACAGCTTGGTATTGTCATAAGAACAGACCTCAGGACCAATGGAATAGAATTGAAAACCCAGAAATGAACCTACTGACCTATAGCCATCTAATCTTCGATAAGGAAGCTAAAACAATAGAATGGAAGAAAGACAGCCTCTTCAGTAAATGGTGCTGGCAAAATTGGTTAACTACATGTAGAAAACTAAAGCTAGATCCTTATATATCACCCTGCACCAGAATCAACTCCAAATGGATCAAAGATCTTGAACTCAAAGCAGACACTCTGAAAACATTACAGGATGGAATAGGAGAAACCCTAGGTCTCCTTGGCTCAGGAAGAAATTTTCTGAATAGAGACCCGGAAGCACAACAAATCAAAGAAAGGTTGGAAAAATGGGATTGCATAAGATTGCAGAGCTTCTGCAGGGCAAATGACATAGCTGGCAAGATCAATAGAAAGCCCACCGATTGGGAGAAGATCTTTACTAGCCATACAACGGACAAGGGTCTCATATCTAAAATATACTTGGAACTCAAAAAATTAAACCACCCAACAACAAATCCTCAAAGAAACAACTGCCCAATAAATAAGTGGGCGAAAGACTTAAAGAGAAGCTTCTCTGAAGAAGAAAGAAGGATGGCCAATAGACACATGAAGAAATGTTCAACATCCCTAGCCATAAAAGAAATGCAAATCAAAACAACATTGAGATATCACCTCACTCCAGTTAGAACAGCAAAAATCAAGAACTCTAACAACAACAGATGCTGGAGGGGATGTGGACAGAAAGGAACCTTACTTCATTGTTGGTGGGAATGTAAACTTGTTCAACCACTTTGGAAAGCAGTATGGAGGTTCCTCAAAAGACTTCACATAGATCTCCCCTATGATCCATCAATCCCACTTTTGGGCATTTACCCAAATGTTTACAAACAAGACCACACTAAAGCTACCAGCACAACTATGTTTATTGCAGCATTATTTACCATAGCTAAGATATGGAACCAACCCAGATGCCCCTCAGTAGATGAATGGATCAAGAAAATGTGGTATATATACACAATGGAATTCTATGCCTCCATCATAAAGAATGACATTTCCCCATTTGTTAGGAAATGGAAAGGCTTGGAAAAAATTATATTAAGTGAAGTAAGCCAGGCCCAAAGAAGCATAGGTCCCATGGTTTCCCTTATTTGCAATATCTAGTATAGGTATGAGTCAAGCGGAAAAGGTCAGATAATGTGATGTTAGGAAAATGAACCCTTAAATATGTATTTTAATGTTTTCGTTTCTTTCATGCATGTGTTTCTAACGCATTTACAAGATTATTTCTTTGTTGCTTTGTATGTCCATCCCCCACAGTGTAACCCCCGCTTTCATTATATTTGATGTCAGTATAACATGTGGAGGAGATGGGGACAAACAAGTCGTTTAAGGATTCAGGTGGACCTGTTGCAACAATGAGAAGTACAAAATGTCATGTCAAAACCAGCTTTACAATGTCGGTGTGGGGGAGGAGGGGGGTATCATTGGGTGGGGGGAGGGGGGTAAAATTGGGTGGGGGGAGGGGGGAGGCGGGGAAGGGAAGTGAAGGGTAAACAAAGGAGGAGGCTGCAATGCTTGGTAAGAAAAGTATGCATTATCCTGCCCATGTAATTGTAGCCCCTCTGTACAGTATGTTCCCAAATAAAATAAAATACAATTAAAAAAAAAAGAAGAAGTTTATTGGAGATAAGAATCTAGAGAACATTCCTGCCTGGGTGGGCTTTTGTCAACCTCTAGTGCATTGGGGTCCCTGGGTAAGGGTAATGAAATCACCAGGACACTGGGGATGCAGAGTGCAAACAGCAATTGTCACTGCATGCTGTGCTTTATTGTTAGTGGTATTTAATGACAAGCAAGCTTGATCTTGCCAAGATTTGGTCAGAAGACATTGACACAAAAATTTCAACAGATACATTTTTACTTGACCTATGAGACAATGTCTTGGTGTATAATTATATAAACTATTTTAGAGCAAGCTCAAACCAATCAGGAAAATGCTTGACCAGCTGTTCATCTATGCTTAAGCAAGAAGAAGAGCTACTTCCTCAGCTCTCAGGAGTCTGTGACATGTGTTTTTAGATAGGGAGAGAGAACATTTTCCCTCTCTAGCCCGGCATGCCAAGAGCTTTGCTAATACTCAAATACATTTTTCAGATAATCCTAAGGCGAAGCCTGCATCATTCGGCCCCCTCAACATAGACCCTGAGTCTTCACAATTTCCTTCTTTTTTCTTTTGTTTTAAAAGTAAAGCTTTCCACAGAGTTATCATAGATGCTTGCATTGGTTTAATAAAAATCAAATATAACAGTACAAGTGCAGACAAAATAATAACAATCATAATTTCCATACCACTAGCAGTATGTGAAATGCTTTGTAGTATTTCTTTCGGATCTAACCCTTCCAATTGTTTAATGAATGCATTAGCAATATTAGAAGCATCATCATTTGTAAATTGTTTACCAAAAATCTCATGTACATTAAATTGTAACTGAGCAATCAATTGAGCAGCAGTAGAATTTCCAGATAAATACTGCTGTATTACATTCTAATCATGTATGGATTTATTATATTTTATATTAGTAATGCAAAAGGTAGTAAAATTCCAATTACATTTTAACAATAACTGTTTTTCCACAACCAATAACTTGTTTCCTAACCATTCCACTGTCTGTTTAAGAATATTAATGTGTTTGTAATAGAGCATCAATTTCTACCTGTGAGACCCACAATTCATGTGAATCCCGGTGCCATTCTTCCACAAAGTGCTAATTTGTAAGGAAGTGTGTAGGGCAATTCCAGACACCGCAGCAACAGTGGTAATAGCAATTAAGCTTAAGATTAAGCAATTAAGCAATTAAGCTCCAATGGCTCCAATCATACGCTTTGTACGTTTTAGTAGTTTGGTAAAAAATTCAATAACAACACTCTCCAAAGGATTTTGGGACCACTCTCTTCCTAATTTAGCAGGTAGCCAAATATGAGTTCTTTCTGGTAATATCATAATACTATCACTGTCACTAAAATTAAGAGAGGAATTATGCAAGAACACAGGTGACAATTAAAACAAGAAATAGTAGGATAAAATGTAAAATTTCCCACTAAAAATGCATAAGGCAGAGGTACACAAGCAGTTGCATCATAAGATTTGTACAAAGTAAAATTATAAGTCGATGCAGAGTTCACTGTCCTTGAAAACTATCCATTTGATAGCATCACGGGTTTCAGCGCCGCTGCGACCTTCCAAAGATGAGTCTGAACAGCAGTGGGTGCAGCCATGAAAGCCCATAGAGCATCAGCAATGCCTCCAACTCTCCAGGCCATCAATCGAGCTCCAGTATGCGATCCATTAATGGCTTCCGGCATCCTAGTAACATTTGATAAATCACATCTGGTAATATTCCATTCTGAACATGTGTTAATAAACTGCCCAAAAGGTCCTCAATTAATAAAATTATTGAACATTTTTCCAAATATTCCTCTACACTCTTGCCACACAAAAGGCTGATATTTTAAATCAATATAAGTAAATCAGGGCACATAGGTAAGGATAACGTGCCATCAGTGACACTTTCCCAGCTACTATTAATGGCCAAGTAGTTATTCGCTGCAGCTGTGTTTTAGAATTGGAAGTGCGTTTCCCAGGTAAAACCCAATGTTGCCAATTCATTACTAAACATGGAGGAGGCCCCAGTCAAACAGGCAAGGAATGAGTATAGTAAGTAAAATTTAAAAAGCTACCATCATCCTTATTGCAAAATGTGAAATTATTCCAAGGAGGAGATAAAACAGCAGGAACAGTATAGACGGTTATATCCATGTCTCCCCAAATAACAGGTTCCAATAACGAGGATTAGGAATAAAGGCCTAATAACTTAAATTAGCATTAGCATGGACAGAGTTTATAGTAAGCAGGGCACACATGGCCAGGAACAAGTTCTCAGCTGGGACAGGTTTACCATTGCATTGTAACACCTTTTGTCCTTCTCCAGTCAACTTTTTAACCTGCCCCTAAGTGGGCAGTGGGGATTTCTTTTTCCTCAACTGGTGGCCGATTCCTTGAAGGATACAGGGCTGTCCTCACTGGGCCGCATCTGTATCCATCAGGCAGGAAGCTAGGATTGTTTGCCATCCTGTGTAGACACAATTCCTCAGCACCACATAAGCAAAAAGAAAAAAGCCGGAAGTGGCGCTGTGGCTCAAGTGCTAGAGCACTAGCCTTGAGCTGAAGAGCTGAGGGACAGCGCCCAGGCCAGAGTTCAGGCCCCAGGAAAGGACCAAAAAAAAAAAAAAAGTAGGCCTATCTATTGTCTTCAGGTGATTTTGATGATTGAAGATGCTTAATGAGAAGTCAAAATGTATTAGTCGTCCTTTGATATCAATTAAATTTCATTTTTCCTTCTTGGAGAATATAATGATCAAAGCAATAGTTCAGAATCAGCAAGCAATAGTTCAACATCATGCTTCCAGTGCAAATGGATCTCCAGTAGGTAATCCTCTATACCATTTTCCACAAAGTTTTGTCACAGATACAATCTGCCTGCCTTCTCTAGCTGCTTTCCTAGCCTGGACCTTTTCTTTCATTTTGCAGGAAAAGTGTGAGTCAACTGATTTCAGTCAGATCGGTTCCTAGAATTATCAAGGATTTAGATTCGTTTAAAAAAAAAATTAGTTGTGGAGCCTGAACTCTGGGCTTTTGCACCGTCCTTGAGCTCTTCAAATCAAGGCAAGCGCTCTACCACTTGAGCCACAGAACCACTTCTGTGGTTCTGTTTATGTGGTGCTGATTTGGGAAATGGCAGAGCAGAAAGTGAAATGATGCAACCAAAAATATAAAAGCAAAATAAATTAGGATAATTATGGAGCAACCATATTGTCTATGAGACTCATGAAAGGGAGAGAGGAAGAGAGATACAGATGTGCAATGACCTAGCTAGCCAAAAAATCCATGCTTCTGATCCATTTACAAAGCAAACAATTTTATTTTTCATTTGTTAAAAGAGATGGAAATAGAATTTATATATTTACTTGAAATTAGTAAATACATTTTTAGTAGCCTACATAAAGAGACATAGCTTTGAACAAATTACAAACAAGAATCTTAATCCTTGGGCTAGGAAAGTGGCTAGTGGTAGAGTGCTTTTCTTGCCACTTATTACAGTGCGGAGACTACTTTCCAAAAAGGCCACCCTATGAATACTAGGGATAAGGATGAGTATACCCCTCTTCATCGGGAAGCCTAGTGGACACTTAGACAATGTCCACGAGTTGGTAGCTCAAGGCAGATATTCACGCAATTACTGTGAATGTCTGGACACCCCTGCACAGTGCTTATATGTGAAACATATTGCAACAGTACACACACATCACACACACACACACACACACACACACACACACACACACACACACACACACACACATCATCATCATCATCATCATCATCATCAGATTTCTTCTTAAGTATTTTTTGTGTATGGTCTTAAGAAGAAATTTACATTACTAACTTGAATTTCTGACAGAACAATGTAATCACTATACATCTTGCTTCTATACTGTCAATATTAAATTGCTATCTAAGTATGTGCAATAGATAAGTATATGAAAAAGTAAGAGCCACACTGGTGGCTCATGTCTTTATTCCTAGATAAGCAGAAAGATGAAATCTGATGATTGTGGTTTGAAACCAGATGAAGAAAAAAATCTATTAGATTCTGGTTTGAAAGTAACCAGCAAAAGCTAGAAATGGAGCTGTGGTACAAGCAATAAAATGCTAGCCTTGAGAAAACTAAAACAAAAAAATAATAAATTTTGGGACAGAGCTAGGCCCTGAGTTCAAGCTCTAGTATTAGTATTTAACTAATGAAGGAATGAATTAGTTAAAGAATTACCTAAAATAAATGAAGTGTTCACATGTGGAGGGGCAGAAAAAATGTAACTACAATGATGACTGAATTATGTATTATTTTGTAATAAGGCAAATTATCATTTGTCATAATCACTAATATTTTATTTGAGCTTTTTTGTACAATAAACCCTGAATTTGGCATGCATGTATATGTGTGTATACGTGTGCACACATATGTGTTTATGTGTGTGTGTGTGTGTGTGTGTATGTGTGTGTGCTGTTGTAATGTTGCTTGCCAACATGAACAGGGTGAGGCTAAAAAGAACTGTATTGCAAAGTTTCTTTTTATTTATCAGTGTTCTGTCCTGTCATTTCAGTGGAACCACCCTTCTGTACATTTTATTTGTTAATAACATCATCATAATCAAAGCATTTACAACATAAGTTATATAAAAGAGATCATTTTCAGTTCTTAATATATGTTAGGTAAAAAGATACACATATAATTAGGTAGTAAGTTATTGCTGTAAGAAGACTGTCAGTACAAAATATGTACTTGACTTCTTAAATTGGTTATATTTTTAAGAAATATTCATGGAGTGATTTTGACCAACTTGACCAAATAGGTATTACTCTCTGGTTATTTCTGTGAAACACAAGTTGGATAAACTCTTTCCGGATTTCTGTTGAAAATAACATTCTTTGTAAGATCGTATCTATTCACACTAAGATAATAAACCCCGTATTTTTAAGGTTTGAATATCGCATCATATTGACTGAAAATCAGTATTGTTGCTATGCTTGTTAGATATATATTTAAAGAAACAAAAACATGTGTCATCTCTAGATTGTGGATGCATTTGAAGTTGTTTTGTACATACAAAGGTTTCTTCATTAATAGTTCTTTTGTGGGAGTAACTATCACAACTTTAACAAATAAGGCTTTTCGAATATCTTTTGCAATATAAATAACATTCCAGACCGTGTCTTGCAATTTCAGAAAACCATTTAAATATTTTAGTAATATTTTAGTTCATTGATTATACAGCTAAAGACATTTCTGAAATAAATATTGTTAAGATCTGAAAATGTAAGTGGGTATATAGGATTTTTTATGGATCATTTTATGAAAAGCCAGTTTTTTTGAAACTAAAAGAAATAGAATAAAAGAATGTAAGTGAATTGGGTAACTTAATTATTAGTATAATTTTGTTTTCTATTAGCACAGTCCTTTGAATGTAGATGATGCAGTTAAATTATTTTTGTATCACTGTGCTTCAGTTATTTTTAGAATTTTTGTAGTTATAAGAGTGAATTTGTAGTAAAAATAAATGTCTTTTAATATGATTAGGATTAATTTTGTGTTTTGTGTTCTACTCCCATGAAAATGAGTTATTTTCAAGTGTTAATAGTTTATAATTGAATCTTCAGTATCATAAGAAATTTTGAAAAAAATTGGTAGTATTGATGTCTTCATTTTTGGGGGTAGGGGTTCAGTGGTGGAGCTTGAACTCTGGGCGCTGTCCCTCAGCATTTCAGCTCAAGTCTAGCACTCTACCACTTGAGCCACAGCGTCACTTCCAGCTTTTTTCTTTATGCTTGTTTGGTGCTAAGGAATCGAACCCAGGGCTTCATGCATGCAAGGCAAACACTCTACCACTAAGCCAACTTCCCAGCCCTTCATGTCTTTTTAAACCAATAGTATTCACAAGTTGGAGAGTCTTTAATTCATACTTAGATCTTGGTGTCTATGATTTTTTATCCTCTCATTCCTAACATTAATGATAGGTCAGAGTGCATTTTTGAGTATAGGAAAGGTAAAATATTTATCTGGGGGTCAAAGGTGATTTTTATAGCAGTCTTGCTTTAATAGCATTTTAAAGTAGTTCCTTTCTCTCAAAATGTTGGGTATAAAAAGTAATCAAAATACTTCGAATGGTAAACAACTTCGTTGAGCTACAGTATGGAAATGATTGGTCCATAAGACCTGCAGTCTGTTTCCATCAGGAATTGGGAGGTCATTATTTCAATAAGACAGTGTTAAACAGAGATAGGGTCCCCAGGCAATGCAGTGTTGAGTGAAGGCATAAAATATGATTTCTACTATTTTGAGCTAGAAATCAAGAATATTATTCTTTAACAGCTCCTTTCACCAGGGAGGTATGCATTGATTATGAACTTTGAGATTCATATTATAGTTCCCTGTTTTCTAACAAAGATAAAGTGAAATATTGTGAAAGTGAAAACAATAATTCTGGGAAATTTTCCTAGAATTTGTAGACTAAGTGCTGGTATTTTAGTCATAAAATAGAATGAGGTTAATTGATACAGTGGGAGATGATCCTCAGGCTCACACTTACCATGTGTGCAATGTTGTACTAGTAATTTCAACTCTGAAGACTTCAATATCATCATCTGAGAATTAAAAATGTAAGGAGTTCCACTTTATGCAATTATTGTGAGGATTAAATTATATACCATAGGTAAAGTACTTGGAACAATAATCAATTAGCATTTGGCACATTCTACCTGTTATTTTATCATGTGATGAATTCTAATATTTTTACCGTGATTTTATATGTGCAATGTGATGTATTGATATTCATTGCATGGATCAGTTTTCTGTCACTCTGAGGAAAATACCAGCAAAGGAAATTTCTGAGGAGGAAACTATTTTATTGACTCATGGTTTAAGAGAACACAGTTGAAGATCAAATGTCTCCATTGTTTTTAATCATATTTTTATTATCTTAACTAGGTGTACACGGGAATTTCCATTCAATAAATGAGTTTTTAAGTATAATGGTTCTTTATATAACTTTTCCCTACCCTTCCAAACCTCACCCCTTTAATTTTTTCTAGTTTCATATTATTTGCATTGAATATAATGTCTTCACTCTTACTCCATAACTCTCTTTATTTCTTCCCTTTGACTTCCCCTCACATCTTCCAAGTGATAGTTTCCTGGTATTCATTTTGTTGGATTAAAAGTTCAATTTTATAAGAAATTACACCTTTTAAATACTGCTCTGAAAAATGAAAACTTTGGTTAATATTCTTGTTTAACTTGCATAAAATTCTGGCTTCCAAATAGGCGACAGAACATGGGTCCTTTGTGTGTCTGGCTCTGACTTCTTTTACTTAACATATTTTTAGATCTATCCCTTTCTTTGCAAATAATGTAACAGTTCTCATAATGGATAGGTACAATCCAATGGTGTATATATGACACAATTTCTCCAACCATCCTCTGCCAAAAGGCATCTTGGCTGTTTCCATAACTTGGCTGTGGTGAATAGTGCAGTAATGAACAAGGTTGTGAAAGTGATTTTACTGTAACCTTTTGGAAGAATTCATCACTATCTTTCTGGGAGCAATCCTCTAGCCAGTTTTCTAAAATAAGCACATCCTTCCTTTCATCTCTATCACAAGATATTGCAAGTCCTCAAAAATACACTCTACCATACATGTCTCAATAAGCTAAAACCACACTATGCCCATATTCTTTCAATAAATTTTTAATACTTACATAAATTTAGTGAGAACTTTCTATGTACTTTCCTAATGTGGGAATAAGAGACATAACAACAGAGTAAAAGTAAGAAATATATATTTTAATTAGCTATTATCATATTTAAAATCTTTTTTTAGCTCTAACTCATAGCCTCACTTACTATTATTTTAATCTTTATTTGATTACTTCATCTATCCCCTAAATTATAACAGGTGAGTTACAGATAAAAATTTTGGTTTGATTTTGACACTCATGTGTGAGGATGCACAATATGGGCAAATAGATGGATTGGAATTAATAGCAATTATCCATTTTGTTAAAATAGAGATGTTTTTTTTCAAAACTGATACATATTTCATTCAACAAAAAGAAACTTGTAACAATTCCCTTTGTTTTGCTACTTACTAACTTTTGTTTCCATTTTATTTTATAATGAAGGATGATTTCATATATGTACTGTAGATACAAAAATATGTTAAACTATTTCTATCCATATGTATTGATATATACATACATACATATATTACACAGGTTACAATGATAATTTATAACTTCTGTAACTATACAATTTACTAAATTATTAAAAACATCGATGGTTCATGCCTGGAATCCTGGTTACTCGGGAGCCTGAGATCTGATGAACATCGTTTAAAGCCATCCTGGGCAGGAAAGTCCATAAGCCTCTTATCTCCAAACAACCAACAGAAAATAAGAATTGGAACTGTGGCTCAAAGTAATAGAGTGGTAGCCTTGAGAGAAAAAGCTCAGGGACATCACCCAGGTTCTTAGTTCAATAACTACAATCTACCCAAAAAAATCTATTTAATTTACACCTGTGTAAGTAGAGTATTTCCATCACCCAAATGCACATCCATGCTCATTCGCAAGGTAAATCTGTTTTGTCTGAAGTACCACTAAGCACTATCACTAAAGTAGCATCGGAACGTGGGTTCATTCTATCTCTCTAATGGATTTTTCTCCACTAAAATACTCAAGTGTTACAATTATTCCAATTATTTAAAATCATACCTTTTTTCTTTAATACCCTTAATATTACAGTTTGAATTCAGTGTCTTGTGTCCCCTAAATGGGTGTTCTTTCCATTTTGTCATGTGCCCAGCCCTAAATTATCCTGACAATTTTTCAGATAGAAACTGGCTTCCTACATGTGTAAGATCTTGGCCTCAGTCCACTTTATGTTATTCTTCCTGGAATTTAGAATAACAAGTGCATGGTATTATTTATAATTTTTTTCTGTCTAGTCTCGGCGTTAGCCACTGTTCTCACATCAGTGCACTCCCATGTAGTCAGGATTTTCATAAGCTTGTCATAGCTTATTTTTTAAAAAATCTTTGCATTTCCTGCAGGTTCTTGAGTACTGAATTAATTTGTGTTTTCTTGTCTTGTTTTGTTTCATTTGAATGAATGTGTTGAGTTGTTCCTCACTTTTCCATTTGTTTCTTTCCCTGATATTCTTACCTAAAGTGCTGAGAAACGAATTCTTCTTTCTCAAGATAGTCAGGGTGAACATTATTCATTCCAAAGCAATTTCAGTAACATTTAAACACCTTCATATCTATGAATGGTATACAAATGTTAAGCGCTGAGAAGGGTGTTTTTACTTTCACAGTAGTCTTTGTCATACACAGATCATGAAATATATGAAGATAATATAACTACAGATGCATGCCAGGAGTATAAAAACCTATTATTAATTGTGTGACAGAGGCTTCCCTTCTAGTGAAAGAAATATATTGCTTGATGCAGGATTTCACAAAATCATATTGCTAGGAAGAACCTAAGCTATCATCTAATACTACAGACTTGAAAGTGATGAATTGACTTCCTGAATAATTTACTTTTGGGTCAAATAAAAGCAGGCATCCAAAAAGAGTGTAGATTTTAGAGAAACATGATGAATTTTATGTAAATAGGTCCTTAGCTGATTTTGTTAATTTGTGACCTAATACAGGGAAATAAAGTACAGCAAGGTAAAAAAATAAAGAACTTCACAATAAAATACTCATTCGTGTGTGTGTGTGTGTTTATGCGCATACGAGTATGGAAACACACATGTGCATGTGCTCATGCATGCATTCATCATTCTTGAGGCTTGATAGTGCCTGAGAACTATTCCTCAGCTTCTGTGGTCTACCACTTCAGCCACTTCTGTGTTTTTTTTGTTTTTTGTTTTTTAGATAATCACTTGTATTTTCATGATTGGACTGGCTTTGAAGTGGTCATGAGATTTCAGACTCCCGAGTAGCTAGTTAAGCTTATTCAGCCTCTGAGTCCCTAGTTAAAATTCTGCCTGTCCTTTATGCTTCACTGCTCTTTTATTCATTTCCTGAGGTAATCACAAGCCTAAGTCATATATATGCCTAATTGCTTTAAAAGTACTGTTACTGCTTGGCACCAGGCGCTCCTATCTGAACTCTTAACTACTTAGGAGGCTTGAGAACAGAACCCAGGCCAAAGGTTTAGTGGAATTACTTCTCAATCTATAGCTGCCTGCATTGGATCATTTCCACTATCCTTCACTACCTAGTTACTACGATTGGAAGGCCTGTGGATCCAGGGCAGTCAAGGTAGCAGGTTGGAAAAGTTGGTGTTTATCTCAGATGCCACTGATGATGAGAAAGCTAAAAGGACAGATCAGGTGCATGTTCTTGTGGAAAGGAAACCCCTATCCTAAAATTAACCACTGATATGACGCCGGCCTAGCAAGAAAAATATACCCCCAAGTTGAAATATCCACAATTTCCCACAACCAAAGTAAGTATATACATGAACATTCAAAAACTTAGTAAAATCTCTTCTTTGCTCTAATATCAGCTTCATCTGATTATCATATGATGTGACAGAACAGTTTCTTCATTAATCTTATGATAATTTAAAAATTCTTTCTCACTTATTAAGTGCAAATTATTGGCAAATTGCATCATTTCTTACATATTTGACTACCACTATAAATTCATCTTATGATTATCATTAATAGTAATATATTCTGATTTGTTACTTTACTTTGTAACTGTTTTTAAACTTTTTGCTTTTCTGCTGAAGTTGAAGTATTTAAATAGTATCATCAAAGTATATTCCTTGGGTATTTATGGCAGTTTTTTACAAAGTTTTTAACCAATGGATTCTAAGAATTCTTAATTGGTATATCATTTGGTTTATTTTTAATTTCAATTTAATTTTATTTCAATGGTAGTGTACACAGAGGTTACAGTTACATAAATAAAGTAATGAGTACATTTCATAGGGAGGGAACATTGTTATCTCTTCCATCAATTTTTTGTACACTCAAAAGGAGAACTACTGATGCTTTTGCAGTTGCTATTGTTCCATGGGTACTTTTGCTTTCTTTGTTAATGCACTTTTATTATAAAATCGATATACAGAGGGTTTACACGTAAGTAAACTAAAGAGTACACTTCATTTTATTTTCTAAATTTCAAATTTTGGGCTTAAATGATTTGTTTCTTTAGGTTAATTCATTTTTTCAGAGTTGTACGATTAGTTAATTTATTTTTGCAATGTTTTTACACATGTAAACTATTCAGACACATGTATTTTGCTTTTATAATATTTAACATGTGACTATTTTAAATTATTTTCTTAATTCTTATATGGCTATTGATTTTAAATAAATTTATTTTCTTATACTTATAAACATATTTGTCCAGGTAACAAATACGTACTGTATTTTCAAGAAGCACATACTTTATTAAGAAAGGCTTCATTACTTGGTCACTCTTTGGAAATATTTTTACTTGAATTAAAAAAAAAGTTTGATCTCCGCATTGTGATTTGTGGCATCCATTTCCTCGCTATGGTGGAAAGTGTAAATAGGGTTTGTAATTCGAGAGATACTGAGAAACTCTGTGACCTTATTATAAAACTATTCAGAATGAAATGATTAGGGATACAGCCATCGCTAGTGTTATATAGGGCACCTCGCTATCATATACTAAATCTTGAGTTAAAACACCAGTAACATCAATCTTTTGTCAAAATAAAAGGACACATATTTAAAAATGTTTTTTATTGAAACTTATTTGCAAAGATTCTCATGTCTTCTAATAATTTTCAATTTACTTAATCTATAAAATCCAAGTATATTGTGATTATTTTATTTCTACTAAACTTTTAAATTGTACGAGCAATATTAAGATTTCATATATAACATACTTTTCCTATTTGTGATAATTTCCTCCATTTAATATGATAATATCAATATTCCAAATGTGTGTATGTGGTGTGTATGTGTGTGTTTATGTGGTTTTTGTGTGTGTGTGCTTTGTGTGTACTTTGTAATGTTTGAGAGATCACACCATTGCTTCACACATGCTAGGCCAATGTTTTACCACTGGGCTATACTGCCTATAGTCCAAATATTGTTTTAAATCATGACTTTGAAACTTTCATTCCTAGTATGTTTTTTCAAAATTATATATGATAAAATGTGATCCATATTCTATCCACGCTAGCAATTTTTATTGTTATTTAGAATATTCCCACTGCCTCTCCACTTCCAAACTCTTGTGTTTGTTATTGATAAAGGTTTTACTTTGCTTTTTTTCTCTCTTCATTCTTTCTCCCTTTATAGTTTAGCTATTCTTTCTTTTATTTCTTTGGGAATTAATTATCATATTCCTACTAAATTTCCTTACATTGTAACAGGATTATACAATGCTTTATTTTCTATTTTTTCCCATTTTTCACTGACTTTTGGTCCAAACTATTAGATGGATTAAAAAGAAACTTGACTCAGGACACTTTACTTTTCTCCTTCTCTTCTCTGAAGTCTTTCTGTGTTTTGAAACACAATAGCAATGACATATACCTCCTATGTGGTCCATCATTCTTTCCCCTCTCACTCTCCTCTGTTGTAAAGCTCAAGTTGTTATCATTCAGATTTATTATGCTACAGCATTATCTAAATCTTAACTCATTCCTAAATTAATTTTAGTTGTTTCCAGTATTCTCTAAAGACATTTCTCTATGTATAATATCTGGGGTCTTGTGTTTTTCCAAGGTACAAAATATGAGTGACTAACAAACATCTAGATATCTGTGTAGAATATTGGTCCACCTGCTCAACAAACTTGTATGTAAATTCAAGGAATACAGGTCAGTCAGAACATTCTTGTAAAATGGGTGTAGCTTCAGCCTTCAAACTAGTTTTGAATCTTATTACCACGTTTAGTAGTAAAGATAAAATAGTTCTACTATAAGAGCAGATACATAGAAGAATGTAACAGATTTGCAAAAATAAATTCTTAGTTTTATGATCAATAGATATTGAAAACTATCCTATGACTTTATGAAATAAAAATAAAATCTTAAATGGGTGTATTGACACTATTTTCTCTCGAGATTTAAAGAATGATCTTAGACTACTACCTCAAACCTTTTTTGTTTTGTTTTGTATTTTTGTCATTCATGGGGCTTGAACTCTGGGCTTAGGCGCTGTCTGTGTGCTCTTCCGCTCAATGTGAGTGCCCTACCGCTTGAGTCACAGAACCAGATCTGGTTTTCTAGAAGTTTATTGGATATAAGATTCTCATGGACGTTTATGCCCGGGATGGCTTTAAACTGTGATCCTCAGATCTCAGACTCCTCAGTAACTAGGGTTACAGATATGAGCCTCAGGCACCCGTCCTACCTCCATCCTTATACAAAAAATTAAAATAAAAATGATTATCAAACTAAATGTGAGATGTGAAAACCTATAAACCATAAATGTAAAATTTCATGACATTGCATCACTAAGGATTTCTAAAAATTTGACATGGAAATCATTAGTGGCTAAAGAAAAACAAGAATAAACTGGATAATATCAAGTGATAGCTTTTCATAATCCAAAGGATACTATAACCGAAGTGAAAACATATCCAACAGATACAGGGAACATATTTGTTAATGCTACAATATTTCTGAATCTTAAGTATTTTTATATCTTCTAATTCTATATAAATTTTACCTGAATAGGATATTTCTTTGAAGAACATATATAAATTAATAGTCAATAGGAGGATCATATGAAATAAGTTCTTCTTTAGTTTCTAAGAAAAAAGACAAAGAAAACTCACTAGTATGACCCTAATATAAAAAGATGACACAAAATATAGTAATGTATTTGTGGAGAAAATGATAAACTCTACATAGGAGAATGATTTGTATAATACTGTGATCATTTTAGCAAGCAAATTGCAAGTCTTCAAAAGGTCAAAGAGAATTGCATATTATCCAGCCATTACACTTCTATGTATGTATTAAAGAGAAGTAAAAAACTTGTTTGGACAGGGAATGTAGTTTATTGACAGTGCACTTGAATAATATGTGTGAGACCCTGGAAATAATCCCCAAAAACAAATGTGAAAAGACACACTATAGAGGATGTATGCTGGAAAATTCCTGTAAGTGAATTTTATATCAATTTTAATGTCGGTTCTAAAATTTACAGCATTTCTATTTGAAGAAATGAAAGTTTGTGAAAATTATGCTTGGAAAACCTATTATTGTACAATTTACTTCCAAAGCACTAAAATGTATACAATAAAAGGAGATTATTTATTGATGTGAATTTCATGTCAGCAAAAAAAGAAAACTATTGTTAAAAACACTTCACACAAATTGCAGAATACCTAAAAAGATGTTTTCAGTGTTGGCTAAAAATTCCTTGTTAAACTACAGCGTTAAAACAAAGATGTGATTTCTGTGTACTTTGAGTTTTTTTGATCCGGTGTTTTTTTTGAGTTTATACAGAGATAACTCAATCAAAAAGTGTATGCGATAACTGTAATATCTAGGAATAATGCATCACTTATAAGTAATTGATAACCTTTTCTGGAAGAAACTTTTAGCAAATGACAGATGACCCAAATCTATGCATCTGCATTCTATGAAAGTCATATGTTACTTCCTCAATCCAATTGTATTCTCTACTTTGTTAGGAAAAAAAAAAACTATTCTTAATGTAAGAGCCAATAGCAGTGAAAAGAAACAAAATACATAATCATTTTAATTTATTTGTGAAAATAACAAATTAAATAAAACAATTCCACTTAAGCGACTCCAATATTAGTACCTATGAATATGTTCCTGAATATCAATATCCATTGAATTTTTGGAATGTTAATTTCTACCAACATATAAAAACTAGAACAAGAAAACAAATATAGTCTTAGAGCAAACCAGCCTTGGAATAATTTTTTTAATTGTTTTGACATTACAAAAGAATTGATCCCCTGGGAAGGGATGTGAGGGGTAAAAAAAGGAGGAAGCTGCAATGCTTGATAAGAAATGTACTCATTATCTTGCCCATGTAATTGTAACTCCTCTGTACAGTATGTTCACAATAAAAAATAAAATTTAAAAAAAAGCGAGTCAAAGGAAAAAAAAAAGGAAAAAAAGAAAAGAAAAAAAGAAAAAAAAATCAAAAGAATTGATACCATTAAGAAAATGATTTTTTCCTATGGAAATCAATTAAAAATGTTTATTATTTATTATAGCTCAAATACCAAACAAGATTATTTTTATACAATCATTACAAATATCATTTTATTACTATAGTAAAATAAAATAAAAGACCAGTCCCAATATATTATCATTATTCTTAATTCCTAATCATTACCTAAATATCTTAAATTAAATAGTCATGTCTTTAACATAAACTTAATATTCTATAGTTTTTACTTAACATTTTCCAGGGGCTTGTATTCTTGTTTCTAAGAAATGTTCACAGCAGTTAAAAGGTGCTTTTTTGAAATTAATGTGATATATATTGTTGTTGTTTGCAAGGCCTGGGCATTATCCCTAAGACTTTTTATGCTCAAAGCCAGCATTTTACAACTTGAGGCACAGAGGTAACTCCTGTTTTTAGTGGTTAAATGGAGATAAGAATCTAACAAATACTTTTTTGCAGGGGGAGGAGGGTCCAGTCATGGGGCCTGAACTCTGGCCTGGGCAATGTCCCTCAGCTCTTCAGCTCAAGGCTAGATCTCGACCACTTGAGACACAGTGCCACTTCCAGCTTTTTTCTGTTTGCTTATGTGGTGCTGAGGAATCGAACCCAGGGCCTCATGCATGCAAGGCAAGCGCTCTACCACTAAGTCACCTTCCCAGCCCCCTAAAAAGTATTTTCCTGTCTGGGCTAGTTTCGAACACAATTCTAAGATCTCATTAAGCAGAATAGCTCAAATTACAGGCGTGAGTCACTGGCACTTGGTTGATGTATTTTTTTAATTTTAATTATGTTTTAAGATTTTTGTTTCACTATAATGTACATCGTTCTACACATAAATTCATATATATGTATATATTTCTGATGACAAATAATCTCTAAACTGTATGTCTTTCTTCATATAATATATATATATATATATATATATATTGCTGAAGACAGACTTCCTCTAAAACTTTTATGCTACTATTTTTTGACTTTTTTCATTTCAAAGATATACAGTCTATTGTTCCAAATGTTTCGTAGAATAAAATAACTAATATTTCAATAGAATGTAGAATCTATTACTTTCAAGGGAATTTTAGATATACACATGATATTGCAGTAATATTTACAGTATGTTACTTGAAATAATTCTGTTCACACTCTTAAATATTTGTGTGTAGTGGTGGGGAGAGAGGAAGTTAATTCATTCTGGTTAGGAATTTGCAATACATCCAAAATCTATTCCATAATTTGTTATAAGCACATAGTCAATCTACCTGTTATGGTTTAGTTTTTTTTTGTTTATTTATTTGTGCAAATCTTTAATATGGATGCATGCACAGTGGTAACATTAAAAATATTAATCCAGATTTTCGGATATTTATGTTTTTCTTGGGAAAACTAATGAGCTCCCAGATAATGTCCATAAGGAGCCTTTCAATTCTAATATCACAGTTTGTCTTAAAATGCTTTAAATTCTACACACTCTAATGTGGACACAGGGTCATATTATGGAACTTTTCTCTTCAGAGAGTGAGCACTACCCTACTGCTTAATATGGACAATATACCTTCATACATAGACTGGGCATGTCAAAGAAGAAGTGGTAGTTGAACAATTTTCTTAGCAGTTTTTACAGATGAAATGGTAATAGAACAACGATGAACTCAAAAGGAATGTGCAAAGAAGACAAGGGCACAAGGTAGAATGTGCCACATGCTGAAGTATATTTTCAAATAATGTGCTCAGGTGTGAGGGTGTGTTCAAAGTACAGATTCAGACAATGTACTAGGATATCTTGGGGGGGGGCAACTGCTTTAACCTCTTCTGGGATAAATGTACAAGAACAAGCCCATAACTCTGACTCTACTCAGCCACATCATCATCAACTAGGGATATTTTCCACCTGCAAAGTGAGAAAAAAAAGGGCTCATCACAGTTAGTATTCAGGTTGAAGCAATGGCAATCACATAACTTTTCTTATAAGTTTTCAATTGTTTTGGAGCATTAAAGTAGGAAAAAGCCAAGTAATTATTTTGCATGTACCTAAATTAAATGGCATGTATTCTACTGGTCTCTCTTTGATAGTTATAGACTATGTCTTTTTTACTCTATCTTGGGACAATGATCTGCTGTCAGTTATTTTCTTCCTGTCCCCTTCTTTTGTCCTTCTACTTACATAATTATTATTTAAAGAGACATACTTAAGCTTGCATTTCTAAATTCTTCAAAATTATCTGAACTACTTTATACTTCTGGCAGCCTCCTATATCTTTCTCAAGGGAAATATTTTTGACACTACCATTTTATCCTCTATGATATTGGATAGCTTCCTGCCTAATTCAGTGCAAGATATACATAAGACTCATCCAGATTTCTCAAAAATCGTACCACCATAAAATCCTATCTTACTTAGAAATCATGGTTTTAGAATGTCTGGGGAAGTGGCATCTCTCATTTTTGAATGACCCTAAGTGATACTTACATGCAGTCATGTTTTGAACCAATATGCCACTCAGTAGATGAAAGAATTTACAAAATGGATTTATGTATGCACGGTGGAATTCTATACTTCAAATTCATACGGAGCTGGAAAGTCTTGGAAAAATCCCACGAAGTAAAATAACCAAGACACAAAGAAACAGATTCCGTGGTTTGCTCATTTTTAATAAGTAGGAAATGTCTAGGATAGTAATAGCAGTTGAGCAGAATTGCTCAATAACTATATATGTATGACCATATAAGATGATGATGAGAAAAATGGAATCCTGGATATGGGAACAGAATTTTCTGTTTGTGGTTGTTTTTAATGTACTATGTGATTTCTTTTTTCTTTTGTGTTTTTCCTTTGGTTTATCCCTGTTATATTTGATTTCAATATCCTGTGTATTGTATATACATTTATCTTAATTTGGCAAGGGAAGAGGAACAACGAAATGGCAAGACTAAGAACAAAGGGCAAACCAATGCAATAGCAATACTCACAAAAGAACATGTTGGAAATTTACATTACAACTATGAGGGGTATTGGGCTGAAGGAAAACTGTGAGAAAAATGAGGGAGGGGGTAAAAAGTTACACATGTTATGTATTCACTACCTTATAATTACTGCAACCCCTTCTATATATCACCTTGACGATATAATTAAATTAAAAATTAGCTGTATAAAATATAATATTACTCTATTGGTATAGTAAATATTATTCTATGTGTATTACCTTTTAAAGAAATGAACATTTTTGGCTGCTAATTTGAATTAATTACCCCTTTATCAGAGGGTCATCAACTTGAATATTATCAAACTATACAATATTTTCAGTATTTTGAAAAAAAAGATTGTTTTAGTATTGTCTCATACTAAAACAAAAAAAGTTCAATTCTGTTGAAACTCCTAACTTTTAAAACGGAATAATTGTTAAGAGGACAGAGTATATATGTTTTTCAACATTCCTATGACTACTAACTACTCATTTTCAAATTCTAAACATGCCACACTAGAGACATTCAAAACAGTACCTGTTTGCATTTTATTTAATTCTGCAATAAGTGCAGTTTTCAATGGAGCCTTACATATTTAAATTCAACAGAAAAAATAGCCACAGTCTGGTAGAAGGTAAAACTATGAAGTATCTATATTAATTCCTCAAGAGTAAAAATTTGTCCATCAAAGTAAGCCATCATTTCTATAACCATCAATCCCAAGTTTTTATGCCATAAAGTCATCCTAGCCCCAAAATTTCCAACTTGTAATGTGCACCTTAAAATTCCTTAAATTCACAACATGACAAGCATATAACTATTGTAAAAAAATACTACATTTCTGCTAATGTGATGCCCTTCGTATTCTTGAAAGAACACTACACTAAAGTTGCTGCATCATTTTCCACCCAGTGTTATCCTTGAGATCAGAACACTTGCAAATATTATTTACAGTTATATATTTTATCTATCATAGATATTCAGGAGATCTGAATGTCTGAATATTAAGATCTGAAGACTCTGGGAGGACGGTTCCTTAGATTCTTACCTCCAATAAACTGCTCACGAAAAGCCTGACACAAGTGGCACTGAGGTTCAAGTGGTAGAGCAGTAACCTTGAGCAAAAACAGGCTCAGGGACAGTGCCCAGGCCTAGAAGTTAAGATGTCACACAATTACTCTCTTCATACCATGTTACACCAAAGTCTCAAAAAGTTGCTCTTTTGGTAAATTTATAAATTAATAGCATCAATTTGTTGTCAACTTTATCTAGATTATTCACATTATCATGTTACTTATGAACTGTTGAAATTAACTGTTAACTAAGTTCTAATTATAGCTTACATGAAAGAATATTTTAGGCAAATAGAATGCCAGAATCATTTGTGAATTTGTAAATTAAATCTTCTACTTAAAAACAATTTTATAGTAACCTATAGAATATTAAATTACAAACAAAAATATTTATTTTAAATCTAAATTATTATTTAGCCAGGTCTACAAAGTCCTACTTTAAATGAACTTTCCTATTTCTCTAGACTTAAGCTTTTGAAATCCTTCATCATTTCTTTGGAATCTAACAGAATGATGGTTGCTTTTTCAAATTCTTGGTTGGGAATCATGAGGTCTTTTGCATCTAGTAATGTTCTGTAATGAAGACGACATTTAAACACAACTGAGGATTATATATGAGTTGCATTTCAATAGGAAACTTGACTTCTCAAAACATATTGACAAAATTAGCCCATACTTCCAACTGTCTATTCCTTTCTGGCTTATTTTTTATTCCTTTCTTGGTTTGTTTTATTGAGACAAAATTATACTACCTATTCCACTGAAAGTATCACTATGTCATTCCACTCTCTAATCACCTGTCTTAGTCTGAGTGCTAGAATTCCTGGCTTATATCACATTGTCCTACCATAGTTTTTTGATTTATTTAATCTAGATACAGACTAGCAATTCTGAACTTCTCCAATAATATTTTCCACTAGAATGATGGCTGAGGCTGTTTATGTACTATTTTCAAAGATGTTCTAACATTTGGCACAGGATATGAATATTTTCAGGTGCACTGAAGGGGTCTCTGATTCATTCCACTCTGGATCCAATCCCTTTATTAATGATGACTTAACTTTCTTACTATCTCCGTTCCCACCTATGTAATATTCTCAAGCTTTTTGGGGAAATTTCACTTGAGGACATTCAAATATTAAAAATTATCACTTGATTTTCTTTTTATTCAGGACATATTTTCTAACTTTTCTACAGAATCTGAGAGTTGTTCCATACGTGTGTTTGAACATATAAGTGCATCTGTGTGTATGTGCGCATTTGTATGTATATATGTATGCAAAAACCTCAACCTCTGGCTGGGAAGGTGGCTCAGTGATAGAGTGCTTGCCTTGCATGCATGAGGCCCTGGGTTCAATTCCTCAGCACCACATAAGCAAAAAAAAAAAAGCTGGAAGTGGCGCTGTGGCTCAAGTGGTAGAGCGCTAGCCTTGAGCTGAAGAACTGAGGGATAGCGCCCAGGCCCAGAGTTCAGGACCCACTACGGGAACCCCCCCCCAAAAAAAAAAAAACCTCAAGCTCTTCTTCAGCAATCTTGCTCATAACTAGCATTCCATCACTTGAGACATTATTCTAATGCATCTTTTGGCTGGTTAATTATAGTGTTTTGCCCAAGCTTGTTGCAAACTGAACTTCCCAGTCTCCTTTACATTCTTAAGTTTTATTTCTCCAGGGGTATCAACTTTTGAACTGCAACCATTTTTGTGAGTGTAAAATCTAAGCTGTTTCCCATATTTTTAAATCGAGTTCATATAAAGATAGATGAACCTACACATTACATATGCTGAGTATACACTGATAGAAATGTGATCCTAAGCAGGGTTCAAGTGGTTCATAACTGTAATCCTAGGCAATTAGGAGGCTGAGATCTGAGGATTGCAGTTCAAATCCAGCATGAGTAGGAAAGTTTCTGAGGCATTTATCTCTAATTAACCACCAGAAAACTGGAAGTGGTGTGGGGTTCAAAGGTAGAGAAAAAGTTTTGAGCTGAAGAATAGAGGGACAGTGCCCAGGCCCGGAATTCAGGCCCCACTACCATCAAAAAACAAGAAAGAAAGAAAGAAAGAAAAGAAAAAGAAAAAGAAATGTAATCTTAGCCACTAGTTCATTGCTAGTATAATTCCTGCTCTTGACATGGCCTTTTTTCCAGTTAAGTCCATGGTCTTATATCTGAATTGCTTAGAACCAAAATTATTCTTTCATTCTATTTTTCACAAATTTGAATGATTAGCTATCATGATTTAGAGCTAGTAGAAGAAGGAGACTGGTCTCATCCTTCGTGTTCCACTTAGTAGTAATGCTTTGTCTATGTCACTCCCATAGATCTACATACTGGCGTTGGCTTTATTATTTGAAAGTTGTCTTATTTTCAGAGTCTTCTATAGAGTATTGAACCATTATACTTAAATACAGAACTTCTCTTTCTCCTATTCCTATTTTTTCTCCTTCTGTTAACTTATGTACACTTGGATAATAATGCACAACACACTGACAAAAAATGTTTCTGAGAACCTTCTTCCCACTTAAAATAGGTCTTAATTTACAGAGCACTTAGGAAATTTGAACTTAATGTACTCCAGGATAATGTTTTACTTTTTCATGTTTTTTATTGTGAAAATGGTGGACAGAAGGGTTAGAGTTACATAAGTAAGTTAATGACTACATTATCTAACGAGCATTGTTATCTCCACTTTTGTCTTTCCCCTGCCATGCCTTTTCTTTTTTTTTCTTTTTTTTTGGGGGGGGGGTCCGGTTGTGGGGCCTGAACTCTGGGCCTGGGCGCTGTCCCTCAGCTCTTAAGGTCAAGGCTAGCGCTCTACCACTTGAGCCACAGTGCCACTTCTGGCTTTTTGCTTATGTGGTGCTGAGGAATCGAACCCAGGGCCTCATGCATGCAAGGCAAGCACTCTACCACTGGGCCACCTTCCCAGCCCCCTGCCATGCCTTTTCTCCCCACCACCCCAACTTTCCCCTCCTATCCCCAAGTTGTAAAGTTCGTTTTCAACGTAGTGTTTTGTTCGTCTCATTGTTACAACAGGTCATACTGTATCCTTGTTTCACTATTTTATTTCCCTTCCCCTCCCTACATTAGAAAAACGTATGTGCAAGGTCACCAACATCAAACAGTGGAAATGGGTTATATCATGGAGGAAGAAAATAGAAGAGAAACAAAAAAAGCCACATAATATATGTTAGATACATTAAAAACAATATTAAAAAAGAAAAAAAACACAAGTTGTGTCCCTATTTTGGGGCTCATTTCACTTAACATATTATTACATGGCCATATGTACATGGATAATGTTTTATAAGCCATGTAAATTCCATATTTTCTTGTTACTAAGTTGTCTCTGAAACACGTGTTACCTCATGCCCAAAGATGTCTTTGTGCTATTTCAATGAAGCCAGAAAACATTCACTTTGCCTGGAGAAGCACCGTAGATTGTTACTGAAGTAATTGGAAGGAACTTTTACAGGAAGTAGAAACTGAATCCAGGAGAGAAATTGAACATAGAGAAATGACAAATTTCAAGTTAATTTGTGTTGTCCTTTTACTGTACAAGAAAATAATCCAAGGCTTGAAGGAAACTCTGTCCCTGACTTTTTCGAGTTTGCTCTTTATTCATAAAACTTTCTGTAGACTTCTAGTTGAGAGTATTACAAAAGGAAACAATATGCCATTTGAAGGCCAGCATAGAAAAAATGGAAATAACATTGCTGTACAATGTTCTACTGCCAAGAAACAAAGACAAGGAGGTTTTAAAATGACTTATGCATGGATGTTTAAGTCCTGAGATGATTCTCTTGTTGTAAAAGTCAGATATCATTCCTTTCTTCTGGTCCTGAGTTTGCCATATCCATAAGGATTCCATAAAGCAGGATACAGTGAGTATGATCAGCAAAAGGAGCATCTTTTCAAACCAGTGCTTTAAGGATGGTTCCAAAGAAATATGTGGGGTTCTTTGTTTGCTTTTTTTGTTTCTTTACTTTGTGCTGCTTCTGGGGCTTGAACTCAGAGCCTGGACCCTGTCCCTGAACAATTGTCTTTCCTGCCCACCTGCCCCCAAAGCTAGTACACTACTGCTTGAGCCAAAAGTCCACTTCCGGATTTTTTGGTGTTTAATTAGAGATAAGAATTTGACAGATTCTCCTGCCTGGGTTGGCTTTGAACTGAGATAGTAAGAAAGCTAAGTGACATCAACTGTATGGACTTCTCTTTGGAACCAAGAAATATTAGATTAAGATTATTATAAAGGTAATATTTGACCATTTTTAAAAGAAGAGAATACATCCAGCAAAGAAGCCATAACTTAAATAATTCAGCAAAAGTAGGTGTACTGAATCATATTGGAAAAAATTTTCTGCTTGGGAAGATTACTATTCACTTCGTAGTTCCTTTTGGGAAAGCTTAAAGGATATTTGACTATTTTGTTGGTTGTGGGGCTTGAACTCTGATCCTGGGCATTGTTCCTCAGCTCTTGAGCTCAAATTGAGTGCTCTACCAGTTTAGATACAGCACCACTTCCTGATTTCTGATGGCTAATTGAAGATAAGCGTCCCATGTACCTTCCTGACCATGCTAGCTTTGAACCACAATCCTCTGGTCTCAACCTCTTGAGTAGCCAATATGACAGCTGTGAGCCACCAGCACCCGGCTCATATTTGTATTTATGTGCACTTAATGACACTGTAGACAAATAATGGAAATTTGAATCAAATGATGACATTTCAGCTTTTCAGAAAATTTGAGGTAGCAATAAATATGTCCTCCTTTTCCATGTTGTTACATTAAAGACTCATGAGCTATTGGACTCTTACTTTAGCATCTTCTGATGTCTGTGGCGGTGGACTTAGTATAAATAATTGTTAGTAGAGAAATATAGAAAGACTGAGATTTTTAGAAAGCAATGGAAATCAGATAGGAAAGAATAACAAAGAATGGCATTCAATTTATCACACAGAGATTAAGAACTAGCCTAAGTGATATAGAATGCTAAAGGTAATGAGGAGTAAGCTTGGTTCATAGCTAGTTCTTCAATAATCAAATATGGTTCCCTAGAAGAATTTCTGGTATAATTTAGTTATTATTATTGTGAGGTCTGCTCCTGGATGGCTAGCAGACTCTACCCTCCTCTCAGCAAAGTCTCCACCCAGTACCTGTGTTAACTAGGCATCTAGGACACCTGGAAGAGGTCACATCTGCATCCGCTGAGGTCAATCTGAATTTGATGTGGCCACACCTTTCTGCAACCATACCCTAAATAAGGCCTACCCCAGGCCCAGATGCCCTCTCTCTGCTCTTTTCTAGATCTTTCTCAGCTCTTTCCTTCTCTTCTCTTTCCCAGCTCTCTTCACTTTTTCCTAGCTCTCCCTTTCCCACCTCTTTCCCAGATACTCTCTTTTCTAGCTCTTTTCTCTCTTTTCTAGCTCTTTTCTCTTTCCCAGCTCTCTCTTTCCCAGCTGTTTCTCTTTCCCAGATCTCCCAGCAATCTTTCCCAGGCCTTTCCCCACCACGTGGAGGACCAAGATGGCCTGGTGCCAGCTGGAACGAAGAATACACCTACTACTTGTCTGAATACCACGTGCATGGTGCTGTTCTTGCTCGGCTATCTCTTTTTTTAAAAAAAACTAACAATTCTCATTTATTTCATCCATCTGGATTTATTCCTTCACTTCTATCACAACTATTAATTAGCTGGTGCCTTTTTGGTGCCATGCTGACCAAAAAGATTTCCAATTCTCACTTAGACGACCCTTCTCATTGTGATTAGCAGTGACCACTCAAAATCTTGGAATCTTTGAATTTCCAGGATTAATCTTCACTTGATATCTAAGCACATTCCGGACATTAATTGCCGTGACTTACTAACAAAATGTTTTTTTTTCTCAACACAGCCTTCTAATATAGGTAAAGTACATGAATTAAGAACTATGATTAAGTCATTATTGGAAAGAGCAATTATATATTCAAATATACGTTCTTTATTTGGCATTTACTAGCTAAAGATTTTTTGCCAGTCCTGGGGCTTGAACTCAGGTCCAGGGAACACTTCCTGAGATGTTTCTTTTCTTTTCTTTTCTTTTTTGCTTAAGGCTTGCACTCTACCACTTGAGGCACAGCACCACTTCCTTTTCTGTTTATGTGGTACTGAGGAATTGAACCCAGGATTTCTTGCATTCTAAGCAATCACTGTACCATGAAGCCACATTCCCAGAGCCCTAAATGACTTTCTTAATATGGCATTACTTTTTCATTCCATTACTATGTATTATAATTTAGGCTAGGTGGTAGAAAAGGAAGTGGAAAACAATACTAAGTCCAGTAAGGCTAACATTCCTATCACCCTAAAGAAGTACAGTGTTAAGACCTGCAGGACTCATAGGGATGTTGCATGTTACATTATTATATAAAAAAACAAAAATTCATCCCTGACATACACAACATTATACTTACACTTTTAAGTTCAAGAGCCAAAAATCTAAACCTTTTTATTGATTGGGTGTATTTCCTAGGAAGGAAGAAGGAGAATGTAGAAGGTGAAGTTGGAAAAATATGTATATTGGCTCTTAGTCCACATTTTTTGCACTTTTACAAAGTGCTGCTGACGAACTCCACATCTACTTTAATATACTGTCTGCACAAAATGCAGAAAATGAAGACATTTATTCTGGTGGATAGTCACATATATTAACAAAATACAGTTCTGGAAAAAGAAGTTACCAGTATAAAGTATTGTCTATAAAATCGTTTCATGTCCTAGCAGAACAAAATGTATCATTGAAATAATTAGTGCAGCTTTCTTTGAGATTTTATGCTCTCACAGTATTAAGATGTTCTCTAATTCCAGTAACATGGAAGCATAAAAGACATGATTTGAAGATCTCAGTAGTTTTAGAAACAAAAGTACATAATAGTTTCCTTCCTGCAGAGATATGTGATGGCAAGTATGACTGATTGTATTATAGTTCTCTTCTTTTTCCTCTTTATCTCAAGTATTGCATATCTTGGCATATTAGTCTGTCCTGTATCAGCTTACTGTAGGTGAGATTTACCTCTACTCTGCAATGTCAAGATGGGTCATGTGACTTACTTCGGCTTACAAAAATGAACCAGAAGTGGTCAAAGGCTATTTCTAGAGGAAGATTTCTATCCCGTTGTCTGTGTCTAAGAGCTAACTTCTTTACCCTTACCGATAAAAATAGCATATTTCTAGAGGGAAACTTTTTTCAACTTATATACTGGAAGAATATGGCATGTAAAATTGAAGCAAAACTCAAACACAGCAAGAATTAAGCGAATATTAGTATGTGATAATAATATGTTAGTTTCTTACCATTCTTGTATGAATACAGCACATCAGAATTTAACAAATACTAAACAAGCACTAAACAAATAGATAACACTTCCTGTTTGATGCTATTACATTTTTTAAATAAATAAGCATTCTCTATGTGATCACGTGGGGTTAACTCTTTCTATAAATGTGTTTAATCACTCTAGAGTACTGTATCTAACATCCACAATCATTATCAAGAACTTCTGATTGAGATGAGAAAGAAATACCTAGATTTCTCGCTTCTCTTTTCCTCTTCTCCTTTTTCTAGTGAGAATTCTCAGCCTTTCTCCAAATTCTCCTATTAATAAAGAAAGAATAACACATTGTGGATATCAAGCAAAAGGCTTCAAAGCCAGAATTTTATTCTTTCAGAAATAGATGAAATAAATCAGAGTGGCTCAAGGAAGAAGAAAAGCATGGTTTTTCCCTTTCTGGCTTCAACAATAGAGACTGAACACTACTCTAAACATCTAATAAACAATATTCCTTGGCTAATTTTTAAAAAATATTGTTTTTTAATAAATAATAATTTTGACAATTAAAAAATTTAAAATATGTAGTAATTTGATGTTTGCTTTTAGTAAGCATGAAATAAGACTGCATTAACATTGTGTGAGTTGAGAGGCTAAATTTTATCAGAATCCAAACAAAATGAAAAATATATGATGTTAAGAAAATAGCTTTTAGGTAAATTTTCAACATGAAACACAGGGACGTCTTTTTTCTTCTTTTCCTCTCCACACTTCAATAAGCAGTTCATGTAATTCAAATAGCTGTGTTTCTTTCAGAAATATATTATACATAAACAAGTTAAAAGATGAGAACTAATATTGGTGGTGCATTCTTTAAAAATAGCAGTCAAATAACTATTAACCATAATTCCAAAATAATAACAATCAAATTCTCTTGAAAAGAGAAGATTGTAAGCAGAATATACAAAAAGTGAAAGTGCCAGAACTGCTTCAGCAGCTGCTGTCTGATATTTAAGATTTCTAGTAAATGACAATTTTTAATCAGGATTAAATGCTTTCAGGAACCAAATTTTTTCTCGTTATATTTTATTGAAGAAATATGTTGTTCAAAATTAATGAAAGGGTAACAGGTAGAAAGAATGCTTACACACTCATTGTGGTAGGCAGTAAAATACCTTCCCAAAATACCTATAGTCCCGAAATATCTAATCAATCAAATGTAGATTTATATTTTATATATGTTTGTAAAATAATCACCTTTCATTACCCAAGGAACACTAATTTGAATAATTATCAGATGGGCAAAAATACTCAAAAGTCCCAGCTGTAGTTCGAACGGGACATCATTAGGTAAGAATCATCAGAAAGATGTAAAGATGCTACATTAGAAGATTAAGGAAAAGACAAGAACAAACATACTGAAGTTTCTGGAAATCAGAACAGGAAGTAAATGCCTTTTCCACTAGATTCACCTGAAAAATATTTTAGCTCTGTAGGAGGCTCTATTTTAATCTAGTGAGACTTATTTTAGATTTCTGTCCTTTAGAAATGTAAATGGTAAATACGGATTATTCAATACATTTATCTTGTAAAAATATTTTACAGCAGATTTGGTGTAGTAAGCTAAATCAACCAAGCCTTTTCTTGATGCAACTACAAGGATACCACGAATCCTAGTTTCTGAGAATAAGAAAAAGTTGCCACCAGCTTTTTACACATGTATGATGTACATACTACTAAGGGCTTGGAATTAATGAAGTCTTGAATTCCTAAATAATATTTAAACAAGAAGCTCCCTATCTTCATTTTCATATTTGGGGATCACTAAGTACCAAAGTTATGTAGAAGGTTAGGTTAAGAATATAGAAATGAAATCTGTCTCCTGTTATTATAAAGATAATTTATGTTATTTTGATTTACAGTTTCTAAGGTAATAAAATTAAGGTAAAACCGAAACAGTAACTCAATCTTTTCTCCTTCTTAACTTTCCAACAGAAATTAGAGAATCCAGTAAAGATAAGCAATCCCAGGATGGTATAGGATGTTATAGGATCACCAGATGTTGAAAAAGAAGTTAACAAAAATGGGTCCCATGGAACAATGGTAAAAAAAAAAACAAAAAACAAAAAACTACACCTACAGATTGTGATATAGCTAGAAAATAGTTTGCCCTATACTAAGTCTTTGACATTTTAGCTACTTTCATCTCTTAGGAAATGACTACATTAATACTCAAGGGTTTGCAGCTTATAACCCAGCAACAAATAATGCTTCTAAATGTAAACAAGCACGATACTAAGAGTAACCAAGGCTACTTGCATTGCTATAGCTGATAAAGTAGAATGATCTTGGGGAATAGTCAATCTTGAACTTTTTCATATCTTTCCTCTTCTCCAACACAAGAAGTCCTAGTCTAGATATGTAAATTTTCAATAAAGGATTTTTATATTTTTTATCGTTCACATTAAAGCAAATACACTTTTCCTCTTTGCAAGCCTGACTTTGAAAGAGTCAGACCCTCACCATATTTTATAGACAAACGTTTACTGCTTTGGCTTAGTTGTTTTCTTGCCTTTGGGTGCTGCTCTCTATTATTTTGGCAACTACATAGAAAAAAAAGATAAATCCATTTTACTTATGTTGGATTGTTCAAAGTCTAGCTGTCTTCAGTTTTCTTTTTCCTTCTTCACTGTTAATTGAAGTTCATTTATTCCTCTTTAAATGATAACAAAAACGTGATACTTTAACGTATATTCTCATTGAAACCAGTGAATACAGGAGTGTAGGCGATTGTTTTATAATTGTTTCAAATATTTTCCTTAGCTATTTTCATTATTGCCTTTGTTCCTGTCTTCTAATCAGGAACACAAGGTTACACAAAAGATCTTCCTAAGGAATAGGATGTTAGGCAGAAAAAAATAGATATATAATTAAAGGTTTTCATCTCTTAAGAGACTGAAAAGCTCAGAAGACATTGTGTTATTACTTGTACAGTTAAGATGACTTGAATGTTTTGGTTCTTAAACTAAGTGAAATGCATGTAAAATGTTACAGGTCTTCCAAAAAATGATTATGGTTTATATTTTTCTGCTTCATTGAGATGAAACCTCTTACAAGGTTGGAGAGACTATTTATTTTACGGTAGAAGGTTTAATGTTAGAAAGCCAAGGGAGATTCCTAAAAACACACTGCCTATCACATATCAGTTAAATATACTTATGGCATATAAGTATATAAACATACAAATATGAATTGAGTGAGAAATGTGTGATTTACACAATTGATTCAATGACATTTAAAACCAGAGTTCACTTCTCTACGTTTATATAAACTAGTATATCTAGTGAGAATTTAAAGATTTTTTATAATACATATTTTAACATTTATACCAAAATATTAGTTTATTTGTAACTTTATTTTTAATTTTTGTCAGTCATGGAGATTGAAATCCTGACCTGGACGATGTCGGTAAGGTCTTCAGCTCAAGACTATTGATCTACCACTTGAGCCATAGCCAGTTTTCTGGTGGGTCATTGGAGATAAGAGTCTTATGGTCTTTCCTGCCTAGGCTAACTTTGAACCATGATTCTCACCTCTCAGCCTCCTTAGTAAATAGCGTTACAAGGATGAGCCATTGGAGCCTAGCAACAGAATTATTTTTTACACATTTATGAAATATGGAGTGATATTCCCATTCATTTATATGTTGTTTAATGATCAAGCCACATCATATCCATTAATTTCTGCATGTAACTTTTCTTTATGGGGAGAATGCTCAAAAACTTATCTTCTGACTGTGATGAAATATCTATTCTTAAGTATAATCACTTTGCTTCTTGTAGTATAAAATTAATATATTTACTTTTAGTCATGGAAGTTTGCTAATTAAAGTTATATAAAACATGAATTGTAAAGTGAAAGAAATTCATAGTTCCTTGTTTAAAGAAAATAATTATGCATTTTTTCAATTATATTTCTTTGGGAATATGTAGCATTCATTGATTTAACTGTTAAAATTGATAACAGTTACATTATATCAAGTAGATTCAAACTTGTATTTGAAAATTGCACACTTAATACAAATAGACTTCACTTTCTTCTAAGACATAATTAAAATAATAGTATAGCAAAGCTTGGTGTTAGTTGTTCTTGTGTAGAATCATAGAAACTCAGGAAGCTAACACCTGAATATTTTAGCTCAATATCAGTCCAAACAGACAAAAATGTGAAAAGTTTTCTCCAATTATCCAGCAGGAGGCAGAAGGTGAAGATGTGGCTCAAGGAATAGCGTGTCATCAGCCATGAGCAAAAAATACAAGGGAGACCATTAAACATTGTGTTCAAGAACTAAAAATGGCATATACACAAAAGACAACAACAAAAAAGTAGTATGAGCATCAATAATGAAGACAACATAGTAGAAAAGATCATGAGAAATGTTGTGAAAACATCTGGAAGACAGACATTATTAGAATTTTGATTCATGAGAGGTAAAAGTCACAGTATAATTTGGACAATCTCATTGTAGTCATATGTGTTGAAACATGGCTATTGGGTAACATGTGAAAGAGCAGACTGCATTACCTGACATATCAGACTTCGTCTGTAACTATGCATCCTCTCACTCTGCAAAAATCTAAAATCGTGCTTGTTAATTTAAAAAGAACCTCATGTTAGAGACTGTTTGGTCCACACAGAATGGGGTCCTTATTTTGAGGCTTCAGACCAGTGCTATTTTTTTTATAACCACCCCTGATTTACTCATCTTCCCTGGTGCAGCTATACCTTACTAAGCTGGCACCAAGCCAAGGCTTTGAACTAGACCTCCCTGCCTTTTTACATTTAGAAGAATTATTTGTTGCTGGGTTATAAGCTGCGAACATTTGAGTATTAATAAAGTCATTTCCTAAGAGATGACAGTAGCTGTGTAAACAAACCTAAAATGTCAAAGACTTAGGATAGTGAAAACTAATTTCTAGCTATATCACAATCTGTAGGTGTAGATTTTGTTTCCCATTGTTCCATGGGACCCATTTTTGTTAACAGATCGTATTTTGCTGTCTTTTCATGAGAAATCATAGAGGTGATGTTTTGCCTCTTATTCAATTATATCTAATATTTTAAAGTAGATTTGTCCTAATATAATATTAATTTAATCAATCATTTCATTATGGCGATGTTGGTCTGATTTTTCTCCAGTAAATCTTATCGCTTACCATAAATGAGAACATGTGTTTCAGTATCCTATTAATATAACAAAATGCATTATAAAATTAACTTAAAAGGAGGAAAGATAAATCTTGACTTCTGATTGTATACATTTCATTGTATGTTTCTTATCCTCATTGCTTTGGATTGCTGGTGGCACAGTACCCCATGTCAGGAATATGTGATGGATTATTTGTATTCATGGAAGCAAGGAAGTAAAGAAGAGGTGGAATAGGAGTGGGGGAAGGGAGAAAGAGGAGCAGGGGAAGAGGGAGAGGGAGAAGGAAAAGGAGAAGGAGAAAGAGAATTAAAAGAAGGAAGAGGAAGAAAGGACTTTGATCTTAACATCCTCTTTGATCACAAGTTCTCAGTGACCAAATCTTTATGACTATGCCCACTTGAAAGGGTTCAGCTCTTTATTGCAACATAGTGAAAGCTAATTATTAATCCCAATCCTTTTTGATTTCAGATTTAATTTATTGCGTGGTGGATAGATACATCTATACAATTGTGATAACTTCTGTTCCTAAATATTTACATGACTTAATCAGAGAAGCTATTTGGCATAAAGGTGGTTTGGTTATACCATTGCTGGAGAAATGAATGAAATATTTAGAAGTACAAATACTTTTTATTTGACAGATAAGGAAGCTTCAAGAGATTTCATTTTTGACTTTCAAAAATGACTATTTCATCTAACTCATAATGACTTGAATTTTTCATAATTTTATGGCATTTCCATTCAGGTATGTGTCATCTATAGTGAGGTTCTTTCTTTCTAGTTGAAGGAAAAATAAATACTATCATGATCATTTATTTTTTAGTTATTCTATAGAGAGTAGCTATTCAAAAATAAGTTCTATTAAAGTCTGTTGGAATAATTGGATAACTGATGGAATATCGTGCTTTAGTTATCTCATATTGAGATTGATTCATTTCTAAAATCACTATTGACATATAATACATGAAATTCAGTGTTTCTCTGAAATGACTTGTTATTCAAACCTTAGAAATACATGACAAATAACTGAGATTTTTATATACCCCAAAATTTATGAATCTACTTTTTTCTGTCAAATATAGCTTATGTTTAAAGGAAGAGAAAATTAAATGTTCAAAGTATATAATATTTAATGTAATGTAAAATTGCTTCATTCAGCCTGACAGAGCCTGATGCTTTTAGTTTACATGAGAAATTTGATTAATTATTCTTTTTCTCTTTTGAATAATAGAATATTTCAATTTGTCCAAAAATTCTGTCATCTAAACCTTTGAGTGTATATTTTTTCATAAAAATGAAAACTAGTTTTCACATTGCAAGTTCAAGTTTAATAAATAATAATAATCTAAACGTTAATTTGTTAAATGGAGCCTCTAAAATTCAAATAATATTAAATTTAATTTATTCTTACACATATTAAATCTGTGCTAAGCGTAGATGTCTCAAGCTTGTAATCCTCGCTACTCAGGAAGCTGCGGTTCAAAGCCCAAACACATCACAACCCACACACATATCACACACAAATCATAAAACACACATACACACACACACACACACACACACACACACACACACACACACACACACACATACACACACAAAGCCAAAAACGGAATTCTGGCTAAAATGATAGAGAAATATCTTTGAGGGAAAAATGAAACTAAGTTTTAGGTCTTGAGTTAAAATCACAAGAACAACACACACATACAAATTATTATGTCTAAATTCTTATTTTAGTTTGAAGAAATAACCATATCATGAAAAGTAATATTTGTTACATATCTTGCAACGCTTGTGAAATTGTTTTTAGTATAATTTGTCAAAATATAACAGGATATTTAAATTAATATTAAACTAGTTATATTTATAATTAATCATAATACCTTGGAGTACAACAGTTGGTATATTTTCTATAGCCATTAGAAATATTCTCAGTAAAAGAAAGAAAGGAAGATAGAAAGAAAGAAGGAAAGAAAGAAAGAAAGAAAGAAAGAAAGAAAGAAAGAAAGAAAGAAAGAAAGAAAGAAAGAAAGAAAGAAAGAAAGAAAGAAAGGAAGGAAGGAAGAAAAGAAGAAAAGAAGGAAGGAAAGAAAGAAAAAGAGAGAGTAGGGATGGAAGGAAGGAGGGAGAAAGGAAAGAAATAAAGAAGGAAGGATGAAAAAAGGAAGGAAGGAAGAAATGAATGAACAAAGGAAGGAAAGGAGGGTGAAAGGAAGAGACAAAACTAATTTCTAAAATCTATTAGTCCAACAGAAACTCGATGTAATTAACCCTTTAGTAAATTCAAGTTTGCAATTTTCACTTCTTTGCATGTTCTCCATGCATGAATGAAACTAACGAATTGAGGATCATGAATAACCAGGTGAATCTGTTTGCATCTGTAGTAATATGCATGCAAATCTTTCTCTCATTGTCTATACATTGCAAACAATTTACACTTATAAATATTCTAAAAATTATAAATAATCTAAAAATGATGTAACCAATGAATGTCAATGTATTATATAATGTGCATATTAGTATTTTAGTGCTATTAACGTTACAGTCTTCATGTTATATTAATTACAAAAAATTTATTATGTATTTTATCAGAGAAATTAATATCCTCTGATTTTGGTGTCTGTGAAAGTCCTAATAGCAGAAAGTAATTAAAATGAAAACATATTTGTATTTGTTGGCTTAAACGAATATTTCTGAAAGCAATTAACTCATCAGAGATTCTTCAAATACATCAGAATGGCCTTAGAAAGGCTGTACAATGTTTACATGGTTACCTATGATGTGATTCAAAAGTCATTAAACTATCATACTTCACTTTGCCATCACTATAATTATTCCCATTTTAAGAAGAATCATCCACATAAATCAAATGATATAAGCTTGTCCTTAAGTTATTATCTTCCATAAAATAATATCCAAATGATATACTACCCTAAGTTAAAGCAAATGTTGCAAAGTGTATTGGACGATGTAACTCCTTTCAGATACACATGTTGAAATTTGATTCCCCTGTCGGGTGACATTAGAATCAACCATTTAGAGATGACCCTGCAATAATGATCCTGATTAAGGAAGCCCAATATGATTACTCTGCCTTATGAATGTCCAGCAAATAATTATAATGAACCAGAAAGTGGACCCCCATGAGAAAAAGAATTGCTTGGAACAACCATTTTTATAATCAATGTTCAAGCTTCTAGAGTATGGGTAATATACTGCTTTTGATTTTATGCCACTTACTTTGAAGTATTCTCTCATAAAAGCCCAATGGCTAACAAAAAGCAAAGTAGTTTGGAGTTAAATATCACAAATTTTGATAATAATATTTATACTATTTTATTATTTGAATTTTATTCACCAAGTCTCCAGGTTAGAAATATTTTTAAATTGGAATTGAATTGAGGTTCAACTACATTCAACTATCATAATTAAGTTCAAAAAGTTTTTATCTTTAAGTAGTTGTACAAAGGAGTTGCCATTCACTGAAACAGTATATGGGATACAGTGCATCTTGATCAATATCACCCCTTTCAACATTCTCATCCACCCCTCCCAATCAAGCCCAATCCTTAAGTATCTAAATATTTTGTTATGGAATTACTTGCCATTTAACAAAGCAGTTTATATGTACAATGCACCTGTAATTGTGTTACCACATCAACATCTCCACTCCCATTTCACACTACCCCTTCTTTTGTATATTTCAATTCTAGGAATTATACAATGGATTGTTGTCTGTATTCTATCCTTTTCCCCTTCAATTTCCTACCCCTCTCACATTGCCCCCCAATGTCATCTCTTGCAGTACGCATTTACTGCTATTTATTTTGCTGGGCTTTGACAGTCTTTTAAGAGAATTATAGTATTTTCACTCTCCATGGACTATGACATTTCAGATAATTCATTTGTACCTCCTTGCATCCCGTAAGTGGGATTGCTGGATAATAGGTAGCTCTCTATTCAGTTTTGTAAGCAACTTCCATAGTTTTTTCCAAAGTGATTGAACAAGATTACAGTCTCACCAACAATGAAAAATAGAGTTTCCTTTGGGCCACCGCCATATCAGTATCTGTGATAGTTCATTTTTTCATAATGAAATTGTAACACGGTTGAGATGAGTCTCAGTGTTATTTGGATTTGCATTTCTTTTATGGAGAGAGATGTGTCTATTTGTTATTCTTACTTCTTCTTAGAAGTTATCTTTAAGTATTTAACCATATATTAATTGCGTTCTTCTTTATTTGAGGGTTTATTGTTGTTGGGTTTAACTTTTTCATTTCTAAATATGGGTTAGTTATGAAAATCCTTGTCTGATGATTAGCTAGTAAAATTCTTCTTCCATTCTGTTCTCTTTCTATATATCCTGCTAACTTTTCCTTTGATATGAAGAAACACTTCAGTTGGATGCAATTCTATTGATCCAGATAGAATACTATTACACCATTAATAAGGAAATGGAAAGACTTTGAACAAACATATTAAGTGAAGAAAGACACACTCAAAGAAATATAGGTTGCCTGATTTCCCTCATTTGTTTTATTAGAATGTGCCCCTAATTCTACAAGTAAACACACTTGGATGGTAAAAGAGAAAACATTACACTTGGACATGATAAATTATATGGGATTTTAAACATGTATACACTGAGATCAAAGCAGGATGCCCTTTGGAGAGGATCACAAAAGCTCAATAGTTATATGAATATTATCATATAAAATAATGTTCATCAAAATGATCTCCAATAAATGATAATGAAAGATTTTTTATTGGTTTGCTTTTTCCTTCTTTCTTCTGATGCTGGGTTTTTTTTCTGCACCTTTGGTCTTATATGTAAGTTTTCAAAGGGCAAGGGGGAGCAGAAATGGTGGGACAAAGGGTGAACAAATGCAGCAGTGCTACTCAATAGACACTACATTAAAAATGAACTATACAACTTATAGGGGAAGGAGGTTGGAAGGGAAAAACTGGGAGAACATTAAGGAAGAGATGACACTTCAAAAAGAAATGTGCTCATTATCTGACGAATGTAATTGTAACCCTTCGGTACATCATCTTTAAAAATTAAAAATAGACCTCATAAACAGGCCAGAGTAGCTATACTAATATTAGATAAAATAGGCTTTAAATTAAAAGTGGTATGAAGGTATAAAATAGGCTTTAAATTAAAAGTGGTATGAAGGTAAAACGAGACAAAGAAAGACATTACATATTGGTAAAGAAAACTATCCATTAGGAGGATATAACAATTCTAACTATCAATGCCCTGAATCCTAGAGCTCCCAAATTTATCAGACAAATACTACTTACCCTAAAAACATGTATACATCCAAACACATTGTTGGTTGCTTGAACACATCATTCTTACCTCTGGACAGGCCAGCCAGGTAAAAACTTAGCAAAATAACTTCAGTGCTAAATAACTGTATTGACAAACCATACCTAACAGATATCTACAGAATATTTCATCTAGCAGTGTCACAATATATATTCCTCTCAGCAGCCCACAGAACGTTCTCCAAAATAGATCATATCTCAGATCACAAGGAAAATCTGTGAAAATTCAAAATAAATGAAATTACTCCTTGTAATCTGTCAGCCCATGATGGGACCAAATGAGATCTCGACATCAAAAGGCATCACAGAAAATTCTGAAACACAGAGACTGAATAACACATTGCTAAATCATCAGTGAGTTACTGATGAGATATGGAGGGAAGTTCCAACGTTTATAGAATTCAGTGGAAGCGAAACAGACAAAATGCTACCTCCTCTGGGATACAACAGCAAAGGCAATACTCAAGGAAAATTTATATCTTTGAGTGTGTATATCAACAAATTAGAACAATCTTGAATCAGCATTAGGTACTTGAAAAACAGGAACAAGCCAAACCAAAAACCAGTAGACAGAAATAACACAAATTAGAATAAAGAAATAAATGAATCAGAGTCTCAAAAACCATACAGACAATCATAATTGACTTATCTTCTAGTAGCTGACAACTTCTCCCAATGAGCTCACAACTTCTCCCAATGAATGTCAATGTATCTATTTTCAGAGATAGACTCAACCAGCCCAAACCACTGAACAAAGCAAACTATTAGGATTCTAAGAAACAATATTTTGTTTGCCTTTAAATAAATTTAGTCTGTTATTATTAAGGTGATTTATAGAGGGATTACAATTACATGAGTCAGGTAATGAGTACATTTCCTTTCATAAAATGTCTTCAGTTCCCTCACTAGTTCCCAGTCCTACCCTCCTGTCCCTACCCGTTTGTTAAATAGTTCACTTTTATCAATGTTCAATGAACTCCACTGCTGCAATTTTTCACTAAAGCTCTGTGCCCACCCATACTTTCCTGAAGACATACAATGAATATACCAGGCATGAGGTAAAGACTATAGAATCATCACAAACTATAAACAACAACAATGAACACAAAACAAAAAAGGAGTTTTTTGTTTCCATATCACATACTTTGTTTCAGTATATATATTATATAAATATAATTATTTTTATCATAAAATTAATTCAGAGATTGAGGAGTGATAACATAATTTTGCTTTCTATTTAATAATGCTTTTTATTCTAACATTAAAGATGTAAGTAACACAATTGAAGTCCTATGAAATTTGAAGGTTTTGATTTAAAGTTATATTCTCAAAAATTCTAATACTTGCATTTCGGCAACCAAAATGAAAAACAGGAATGTTTTATCCTCAAGAATGTCATTATTTCTTTGCAAAAAACTACAATAAGTGTAATATTAATGTAGTGGAAATAAGAAATCAAATACTTATGCAATGCCTCAATTCCATAGATTATGAGATGTATTGATAAAATTAATAAAACTTGTTTTAAATAGATTATTTAAGACATGAAGCAAGTGATAATTTTCTTTTCTAGGTGAAGTTGATATAGAAATCAAAACCCAAAGATTACAGAGTCCTGTATGCTTGATGCGTGGCAATTTACATATATGCTTGTCTCATCTCAAAGTTATTTTAAAATAACTGTGAACAGGAGTAGAATGAAAAGAATCACTCAAATGTTTACTTTTATTTTGTGACTAAATATGCCTTTTTATATGTATTTTATTTCAAAAATCTGGTAAATTTATTTAAGTCATACCAACAATAATGAGAAATAAACAGCCCCACGCTCCTTAAAAGACAGTACATTAAAAAAAAGGAAAAAACAAAGAAAAAAATGAACCTCATTTTGCACGTGGTCTTTTATATTGTGGTGCTTTGTAATTGTGGATTATGTGACTATCTCATGAGTCTGGGCTTGAATCACTAGGGAGGGCTACTGGAAGAAAATTTCAAAATCTAGAGCAGCTAACAAAGCTGAGCAGTTGTTTGTGGGTTTCACTACAGTAGTAGCAGGGCATATGATTTACGAAGGAAATGATTCCACTGTTTTACAGGCCAGAATGTGATGAAAAGCATACTTTTATCTTTTTAGATGAAATAAGAAGACCACACTTTAAAAGATAACTAAACGATCAGCCCTTTAGATAGCATTGCCATCTTTTAGGCACTCCAGATAATTCAAGTCCTTCATCTCCCCACAAACATTGCTGCCATTCACAATCATTGTTAAGGTGAATATCCAGTTCTTTTTGACATTTCAAATGGTTTAGGAGCAATATAAACAATAATACAAGTTGCTGAGAAAAGTTAATTTAGAATTAGTAAACAAATCAGATTCAACTCTATAGCATAAACTTTAGGAAAAATGAATTAAGGAATATGGCATATCCTTTGTAATTTAATATTAGACATTAGGGCAAAATGCCAGAAACAGACTCTGCAAGAAAGAAAGAGAAGTCTTTGATATGATATATTAAAGATTAACTTGGGAAATGTAATTTTACCTACAGTTTCTATTATATGATAACATACTTTTGTCTACTAATCAGAGAGACTCAAAAAGATTTTTAATTATGATATGAAAAATGCATCGTCATGAATGAATGAAATCACGGAGTAGATGGCTCATTATTGTAATTATTTTGAATGATCTGGTGTTTTTGTTTGTGTGGAAGTATGAATGTATTTTATGTCTGTGGAGGAAAGTTTGATTATTAGATCATTGTGCGATATCCAATGTCAGGAACCTAACATGAGTCAAAGTGGTAAATATGTATGTGTGTGTGTGTGTGTGTGTGTGTGTGTGTGTGTGTGTGTGTGTGTGTGTGTGTGTGTGTGTGTGTGTGTGTGTGTCGGTCATGGGGCTTGAACTCTGGGCCTGGGCGCTGTACCTCAGCTCCACAGCTCAAGGCTAGTGCTCTACCACTTGAGCCACGGTACCACTTCCAGAAGCTATTATTCTTTCCACGAAAGGACTTCACATTGACAGGTATAATTACAAGAAGTAAAACGATAAATATTCACAGTGGCACAAAAATCCCTTAGGTGCCTAGCAAGACAGCACGTTTTTCCAGACACTGCATGTGGTGTGAGTGATTTGCAAAGAAAGCGACTGTAGATGTTGGACCCTAAACAAAACTGACAATTGCATAAACCCAGTCCTCTATGACAGATTTAGCAAGGCCTATCTTGGAGATTCTTGTTAGGGACTTGATGAAAATTTATAGTTTATTTGTTATTACAGAACTCTTTTACAAATATCCCTCAGCCATTAACTATATTTAACATAGTTTCTTTTGCTCTAACATATTTTTTTGGCTCAGGAAACACTTTTGTTTGTGAAAACTTGGTTGTTCACAACATAGACATGAGTCTTTTAAACCTTTTGAAATTGCTGGCTCGCATAGAATTCTATGAGATGAGCTACTCTTTGTCATTTCATAGGAATAAAATTACTTTGATTCAAACCTGGACAGCAGCTAGCTTGTTCTCCCTCCTAGAAATCCATCTGTGTAGACTTCTTTACATGTAAACAGACCCTCATTTACTTGCAAAAGTCTGTCAGTGAGTCAAACCTAATTCACCCAATGAGGTGAATTCCTTTCCCATGCTTCCTTTACATTAAAAATACAAACAATTTTTACATTTTGTTGAACATTAAAAATGTTCAACAATGTGCACACTTTTTAATGTGAAGTGTGATTCCTATTTTCCATAATGTGAATCAAACAGAGAAATCATTTTAAGATGTGAAAGAGCCTTTCAAACAATCTTTGACCTTGAAAATTTTCCTGGGTATGAATTTTTGAAGAAAAATCTCTTTTCAAAATTAAAGGACTCATTTTTTTTATATTGTGCTGGTACTCGGGTTTGAACTCCTGGCCTTGCGCTCTACCTGTGTAAGGTCTGCTTCTGGATGGAGAGCAGACTCTATCCTCCTTGCAGTAAAGTCTCCGCCCAATAACTGTGTTACCTAGGCAACTGGCACACCTGGAAGATGTCACATCTGCATCTGCTGAGGTCACATCTGAATTTGATGTGGCCACACCTATCTTCACCCATCCCCTAGACAAGGCCTAGCCCATGCCCAGACGTTCTCTTTCCCAGGTCTTTCCCAAGTTTTTCCCAGGCCTTTCCCAGCCGCGTGGTGGACCAACATGGCCTGGTGCCAGCCGGATTGATGAATAAACCTACTGCTTACCTTAATACCACATGTGTGGTGTGGTTCTTACTCAGCAACCTCTTTTTAAAACCTAACATAAATGGTGCCATTTGAACCCGGGAAAGGCTTAAAGTCAGGATAGGAGGTGGGATTCCTCTCCTTTTTTTTTTCTTTCTTTTGTTTGTTTTTCCCTTTTTTGCTCTGAGGAATACTACAGTTCTGAAGGCCTTTTGGGAACCAGTCTGTCTGCTGTGGACAAAGTGAATCAATTCCTTGCTGGACTCTGCATCTACCCCCATGCTTGTACATTTTGGTGAGTGAATTACTCTCTAAGGTTTCTCGGTCCCTCAGTCTCTCTCCAAATGTGGTTCCACGCTGAAGAACCTGCTAGGCCTTTAACTGAAACCCAGTCAAGTCTGGAGATGAGCACACTTGATTCTGGTTGGTTGGCCACTCCCTCCTAGAGGGCTCAGTGTTAAGTTGTGGGACCACTTCCCTCCAATAAGCCCACCTTCACTCACTGATTATTTTTCTCTCCTACACCCTTAATGGGGAACTGTGTGTAACTCCAGTGCCTTGAAACCCCTCTGAAATGCCTCTTGTACTCCCTGGATAGCCAGAGCACCTAATTTTTTAGTTTCTTCTCAGATTTAGACAATTTTTGCCTCTGCAATGTTAAACGGTCAGAAGTCTGTTCATTTTCAGGATCTCTTTGCTCTCTGCTAATCATGTCCAACTTCGTGTATCTCTCCCTTTCTTTTCTACAACGTTTTGGATTGTGCCCTGAAGAGTGTAATGAGAGTTGGGTCCCGGGGACCTCCTCTAGCTTCCCTATCAAAGACTAGCCAATCTAGGCTTCATCTATTTGTTCAGGCTTTCTTTGCATACTTTCAGAAATTCACCATCGTGAGTTTGCCATCTTGGCCACATGGTAGGTTCAGGGTTTGGTCCTATCTGACCCATACCTTTCCACCAAGTATACTACTCCTCCATCCATCAATTCTATTGTATCTTGCTAACAACTTGCTCTTTTCTCAGACCCTGGTAACTGAGGCCCAACTATCTGATGTGATTTGTTAGCAAAGATGTCTAAATATTAATGTAAAAAAATTTAGATTTTGAGTTTTGCCTTTTGGTGTTGTGTTATGTATTCTAGTACTGACTACGTGATTCGAAAATATTGGGCATATCTGTGCTAAGATTCTCACATCTAACGAGTTTTGTCATTTCATTTCAGGATATTACTTGGTCAATTCTTGGTAAGGACCAGGTAAATTCTACTTATTCTATTTGATCTCCATGTTATTTAATTGGAAATAATAGAGTTTTCGTGACAAAGATTGCAATTCAAAGCCAACAGGGGCTAAAAAATCCCTAAGACTCCATGTCCCAACTAACCTGCAAAGAGCCAGGCTGGAAGTATGGCTTAAGATTCTTAACTCTAACCAGCCAAACACTGGAAGTGGTACTATAACTCAAAATGGTAGAGCACTAGCCTTGAGTAGAAGTGCACAGGCACAGTGCCCAGGCCTTGAGTTCAAATCTCCATGAATACTCACTGAGACAAGTCATCCCAGAAACGAGCACCTAGACTCAGCCATTCTGGGGAACAAGGGACCATGGAGAGGAGTAAGAAGAGATGATGTCATATCAGCCATTTTGTGCCTGCCCTTTCAAAATTAACCAGAGCCACGCGGAATATAAGTAAGAAGCCTACCATCTAATGTTCATACCTGTCTACCTTTTAGCTGGATGGGAATTCACATTCTTGTCTTTGTTACCTGAATTCTCCTCTACCTAATCACCAGATAGGGACATTTCTACCAACATTTTTCAGCCCCAAATCCTTCCACTTGCCATTTATTTGCTATCTAATAATTTTTTCCAGGCCCTCAATGCCTCATGAGACTTTCTCTAGATTTCATCCAAGAGACTTGCCTCTGCCAGACTTTATCAAAGGACTCACACTCACCAAGGGACAGCTGCAGCTCACTGCCTTCTCTGGGATGGGACCAAATTCCAGACTTTTACCCCTAATTTCGACACACCTTGTCAGCAGGAATTAGCCAGAGAGGATCAACACCCTATTTCATGATTATTAAAAGGCTGGAATATAAGGTCTGCTTCAGGATAGCGAGCAGATTCCACCCTCCTCCAAGCAAAGTCTCCTCCGAGTACCTGCGTTACCTAGGCAACTGGCACTCCTGGAAGATATCACAACTGCATCTGATGAGGTTATATCTGAAAGTGATGTGGCCACACCTTTCTCCACACATACCCTAGATAAGGCCTAGCTGCTCTCTTTCTCAGGTCTTTTCCAGGTCTTTCCCAGGACTTTCCCAGCCACATGGAGGGCCAACATGGCCTGGTGCCAGCGGGAATGATGAATAAACTTATCCGTTTCCTGAATACCTCATGTTTGTGTGGTTCTTACTAGACCACTCTTTAAAAACCTAACAATCTGGGCTGCAATTCTCAATGTTACTCTATACCTCCTGAAACCCACTTTCACTTCTTCCTTTTACCACAAGTGGATAAAAGAATCTCTTAGGTTTATCTACTTGGAATAGCTTTGAATTACAATTGTCAAACTTGAACCCACCTAGTATGGAGCTGTAAGCCACTGGTGCTCTGCTAGAACTCACTTCTTAATAATAAATATTCACAAAAAGAGGAGAAAACATATTTGTTCAATTACGTATGTATTGCCAGATAAACCAAATCACTTGCTACTAGAAGAGAAAAAGAGAGAAGATAGAAATGAATATGGAGGAGAGAGACATAAAGAAAGAAGAAGGGAAGCGAGGGTAAGTGATAGGAGGGAAGGGGAAGGAAGGATGGAAGAGGAGGGGGGAGCTGAGTATAATTGTCTATTCCTCACCAAGGTATTGTTGAACAATAGTGCCCTTGCATTTATGTAACCAAAGCTTTCTATTTTGAGTAGTAGTAAGCTGAGATATAAAATACAAATTTACGTGTAAAACCTGTTAGTGTGCTTATTCCTGCAGGAAGGAAGCCACAGTTAGGTTACTGTTAGAGACAAGGAAAGAGTAAGCAGTTTAAGTGATTCTGAGAAACAATAATTGATATGCCAGGAATGCTCCCTTGCCCAAGTATTTCTCTTGTTCCCTGCTCCAGTCTTCCTTTCTACAAGGATAGCAGAAACAGGGAGGCTGGGAAGGGATCTGAAGGGGAAACAAAGAAAGAGGCTACAATGCTTGATAAGAAATGTACTCATTATCTTGCCCATGTAATTGTAACCCCTCTGTATAGTATTTTCACAATAAAAAAATTAAAATAAAAATTAAAAAAAGAATAGCAGAAACAGAAGAGGAAGTAGATATCTGAGCAATGATCATCTTTCTGTTTACCCTCATCTGTTTACCCTCATCCCCTCAAACAATAAAGCCAAAGGAGACTTAACCTGAATTAGTAGGGAAAATGGGGGGGTGGGATTTCATTCTAACTTAATGTGAAAGTTTTAAAATAATTGGGACAGCATTTCAAATATTGAAATAAAACTTTTTCAATTATTAATAAAAAGTAACTTGAAATTTATTGAAAATTTAGAAGACTACAGCACTCACTACATAGTGGATTCTGCATAATTAAAACTGACCCCTGTTTCTACCATCAGAAATTGAAAATCGTCCCTAAACTTCCAATACTAGGTAAATTGTCCTGAATATTCTCTTAAAATGTGTGAATATAATGCAGAAAACATAACTTTAAATTTAGACTGTTGAAGTGATAAGTGATGGACATTCATTATGGATAGCATAATATTGAGAGCATGGAAATTATTTTCCTTCCAAATTCAGTGTGTAGAAAGTGAGAAAGCTCTATTTGATGGCCCTGAAGGTCCAATTCTAAATTTAGGACAGAAGGTGAATAATAAAGGAGACCTATCTCAGGCATTCACAGATTGAAAATGTGGAGAAATAGCCTCATTTATGTAGGTCAAATATGGAAGTGAGGATGTGGCAAGCCCAAAGCCAAATGCCAAAGTAAGAGATATTTTACAAAATACCATGAAGTTGAAATAAGTCTTAAATAAGGAGCTGGGCTTAAAGGGAGTAGGACAGAAGAATGGAGGGGGAAATGTTGGACTAATACAGTCATATCACTCAACGTACATATGTGAGAATATAAGTAGGAAACTTGAAGGGATAGGTGGGGTTGGGGAAAGGGAAGGAAGAAAAGTGGAAAGATTTACAATGATCCAGATGTGTTGTACAATGAAATGTACATACACTCTATTCCACACTGACATGATGGAGTGAAACCCCTTTGCACAACTAGTTAAAGATGAAAAAAAATTGGTTTTAATATTAAGAGACCAGAAGCATAAACCTTTAGAGATAAATAACAGAATATCATTGACATATTGTTGAGGCTTATGCTCTTTTCAATATACAAAATTTGATAAGTGTCAAGTCTGCTGCAAATGTAAATTTTACTTTGCCAATTCTTTTTGCAAATTGCTTAAACTATAGAGAACCAAATTCCAATATCCCTTCACTTCAAATAAAAAAATCTTATAGACCTTTAGTCGTTTTGAAATATCTTAAGGTAATGCACTGGAACTAATTTCATTCCAAATTTAAATTTAAATTTTAAAGCACTAAAGTCATTTAAAATCCTCTCACTCGGGCATAGGTATGGATAGATAACTAATATGGGCAGAATCAGAATTATTCAGACGGTTGTAAATGGATGCTTACCCAGTTTTCTCTCTGGGGGATCATAGAATACTGACTATGCTAATTGGAAAAATTTATCCTTCCCAGGTTTTCTGCATATAAACACTCCATCAACATTTTCTCTTTTTCTAATTTTAATTTTATTTTTTGTGAACATACTGGACAGAGGGGTTAAAATTACATGGGCAAGACAAAGAATATATTTCTTATCAATCATTGCAGCCTCCTCCTTTGTTTACCCTTCACATCCCTTCCCAGCCTCCCACCCCCACCCCAGCAATTCCTCCCCCCCCCTCCCGGACCAAAGTTGTAAAGTCCGTTTTTGACATGACAACTTGTACTTCTCATAGTTAGATCCGGTCCACCTGTATCCTTAAACGACTTGTTTTTTTTTTTAATTTAAATTTTTATTTTTTGTGAACATAATGTACAGAGGGGTTACAAGTACATGGGCAAGATAATGAGTACATTTCTTATCAAGAATTGCAGCCTGCTCCTTTGTTTACCCTTCACATCCCTTCCCAGCCTCACCTCGCCCCCCACCCAAACCCACACCCCCCAAAGTTGTAAAGTTAGTTTTTGACATGACGACTTGTACTTCTCATAGTTGCATGGGGTCCACCTGTATCCTTAAACGACTTGTTTTTCCCCATCTCCTCCACAAATTATACAGACATCAAATATAGTGAAAGCAGGGGTTGTACTGTGGGGGAGGGACATGCAAAGCAACAAAGAAATAATCTTATATATATGTTAGAAACAGTCACATGAAAAAAAAACATTTGAATACATATTTTAGGGTTCATTTCCCTAACATAACCTGATCTGAACTTTTCTGCTTGACTCAGACATATACTAGATATGGCAAATAAGGGAAACTGTGGGACCTATGTTTCTTTGGGCCTGGCTTACTTCACTTGATATATTTTTTTCGAAGCCTTTCCATTTCCTAACAAATGGGGCAATGTCATTCTTTCTGATGGAGGCATAGAATTCCATTGTGTATATATATCACATTTTCTTGATCCATTCATCTACTGAGGGGCATCTGGGTTGGTTCCATATCTTAGCTATGGTAAATTATGCGGGAATAAACATAGTTGTGCTATTAGATTTAGTGTGGTCTTGTTTGTAAACATTTGGGTAAATGCCCAAAAGTGGGATTGCTGGGTCATAGGGGAGCTCTATGTGAAGTCTTTTGAGGAACCTCCATACTGCTTTCCAAATTGGTTGAACAAGTTTACACTCCCACCAACAATGAAGTAAGGTTCCCTTCTGTCCACATCTCCTCCAGCATCTGTTGTTGTTAGAGTTCTTGATTATAGACATTCTAGCTGAGGTGAGGTAGTAATTCAATGTTGTTTTGATTTGCATTTATTTTATGGCTAGGAAGGTTGAGCATTTCTTCATGTGTATGTTGGCCATCATTCTTTCTTCTTCATAGAAGTTTCTCTTCAACTCTTTAGCCGACTTATTTATTGGGCAGTTGATTCTTTGAGGATTTGTTGTTGGGGGATTTAATTTTTTGAGCTCTAAGTATATTTTAGATATGAGACCCTTGTCCGTTGTATGGCTAGTGAAGATCTTTTCCTAATCTGTGGGCTTTCTATTGATCTTGCTAGCTATGTCCTTTGCCATGCAGAAGCTCTGCAACTTCATGCAATCCCATTTGTCCAACCTTTCTATGATTTGTTGTGTTTTCGGGTCTCTACCCAGAAAATTTCGGCCTGAGCCAAAGAGGCCTAGGGTTTCTCCTATTCCATCCTGTAATGTTTTCAGAGTGTCTGCTTTGACTCCGATGTCTTTGATCCATTTGGAGTTGATTCTGGTGCAGGGTGATATATAAGCATCTAGTTTTAGTTTTCTGCAAGTAGTTAACCAATTTTGCCAGCACTATTTACTGAAGAGGCTGTCTTTCTTCCATTCTATTATTTTAGCTCCCTTTTCGAAGATTAGTTAGCTATAGGTCTGTAGGTTCATTTCTGGGTTTTCAATTCTATTCCATTGGTCCTGAGGTCTGTTCTTATGCCAGGACCAAACTCATTTGATTACTATGGCTTTATAGTAAAGTTTGAAATTTGGCATGGATATTCCACCAGCAGTGTTCTTTCCGTTGAGGAGCGTTTTTGCTATTCAGGGTCTTCTATTGTTCCATATGAATTTTTGGATTGCCTTTTCTATTTCCTTGAAGAAAGAAGTTGGAATTTTGATAGGTATCGCATTGAGTTTGCAGATAGCCTTGGGAACTACAGCCATTTTCACGATGTTAATCATTCGAATTCAGGAGCATGGGATGTTTTGCCATTTTCTAAGTTTTGTTTGGATTTCCTATTTCAAGATTTTAAAGTTTTCATCAGAGAGTCCTTCATTTCTTTGGTTAAGTTAATTAATAGGTATTTTATTTTTTGAAGGGCTATGACAAGTGGAGTTACTTTCTTAATTTCAGCCACACTTTTCTCATTGTTGGCATACAGAAAAGCCATTGATTTGGGGGGGTTAATTTTATACCCTGCTACTTTGCCAAAATTTTGAATCAGCTTGAGTAACTTGGGAGTGGAGTCCATGGGATTCTTTAAATACAAGATCATGTCATCTGCAAATGGGCGAGTTTTATTTCTTCTGTCCCTATTTGGATCTGCTTTATGTTTTTGATCTTGTCTTATTGCTGTAGCTAGGCATTCTAATACTAGATTGAAGAGAAGTAGAGAGAGTGGACATCCTTTTCTTGTTCCTGAGTTAAGAGGAAATGGCTTTAGTTTTTGACCATCATGTATAATGCTGGCTGTAGGTTTGTAATCTACAGCCTTTATTGTATTGAGGAATGTTCCATGGATTCCTAATTTTTCTAAAACCTTCATCAAAAAGGGGTGTTGGATCTTGTCGAATGCTTTTTCTGCATCTATTGACATAACCATGTGGTTCTTATCTTGCTCCGGTTGATGTGATGAATGATATTAATGATTGGCGTATATTGAACTAGCTTTGCATCCCTGAAATGAATCCTGTTTGATCGTGGTGTATGATTTTTTTGGATGAATTGTTGAAGTCGATTGGCCAAAATTTTTTTGATAAGTTTTGCATCAATGTTCATCAAAGAAATGGGTCTATAGTCCTCTTTATTTGATGAGTCCCTGCCTGGTTTTGGGATGAGCGTTATGGTGGCTTCATAGAATGTGTTTGGTAGTGAACTTTCTCTTTCAATTTCATTGAAGAGTTGGAGGAGTATTGGTGTGGGCTCGGTTTTGAAGAACTTGTAGAATTCTGTAAAACCATCTGGTCCTGGACTTTTCTTAGCTGGGAGGTCTCTTATTGCTCTTTCTATTTCAATGCTTGATATGGGCCTGTTAAGCTGGTTTAACTCATCTTGGTTTAGTTTGACATGTCAATATTTGCTAGGAAAAGGTCCATTTCTGTCAATTTCTCAAACTTATTAACATAAAGTTTTGAGAAATATTCCCTTATCATGTTCTGAATCATGGTTTTTTCTGTGGTTCTGTTTCCACTCTCATCTCTGACTTTATTAATTTGGGTGTGTTCTCTTCTTTTTCTGATAAGATTTGCTAAGGGGCTGTCAATTTTGTTAAGTTTTTCGAAGAACCAACTCTTTGTTTTGATGATTCTTTTGATAGTTTTTTGGATTCTAATTCATTTAATTTTGATTTAATTTTAATTATTTCTTTCTGTCTACTGGATTGGGGTTTACCTTGCTGCTGTTTTTCAAGGAGGTTCAGATGTCTCATTAAATTGTTGGTTTCAGATCTGTCCAATTTGTTGATTTAGGAGCTGAGAGCTATAAACTTGCCTCTGAGTAATGCCTTTGCTGTGTCCCAGAGGAGCTGGTAATTTGTGTGCTCATTTTTGTTGAATAGCATGAACATTTGAATTTCCTTTCTAATCTCTTCCATGACCCACTCGTGATTCAACAGTGTGTTCTTCAACCTCCATATGTTACTGGACTATCTTTTTGTTTGTTTGGGAGGTTCTCTGCTAGGATCCTGTTAAAAAAAATTCCTAGACCATTAACTTCTGTTTCTAGGTGATCCTTTATACCCATTATCCTTAGATTAGGCCTTCTGATGGTGTCTTCCAAGTGTTGGATAGATCTATCATATTTCTTTGACTTGTCTTAGATGGTTGTATGTTCTTTCTCTATAATATCTAGGCTATATTTAATCCCCGAGATTCGATCTTCTGCATGGTCTAACCTGCTGTCAAGACTTTCTACTTTGTTTTTTTAGTTCTTTTCCTTCTAATTGGTCAGCTTTGATGACTTCAAATTCTTTGTTGAAGCTTTGTTTTAGATCTTGTATGGACTTCTTTACTTCCTTAATTTGGTGTTCAGTGTTTATTCTCAAATCACTTAGTTGATTGGTTATGGTTTTCTTGGGCTCCCATTCCTTCTGTTGGTTTACATTCAGGATTCCCTTTGTGGTTTCCCTGACTTCCTTCAGCTCTTTATTAATGGATTCCATGAATCCCCTTAATGATCTTTGTGTATTCTCATCTTGCTCTCTCAATTCTTGTATTACTCTTTGGTTAGCTTCCTCCCGTTCATGCTATTCTTGTAGTTTTCTTTGAGTGTTCTCATGCTCTTCAGGCCATTCCTGCCTTTCTCTTTGAGGATTTTCAAGCTGTTCCCACAAATCCTGTATCAGTTTTTGAGTAGCTTCCTCACGATCATGATATTCCTGTATAAAGCTTTGGATTGTCTCCTCTCTATCCCTATCAAGCTTATACAGAGTTCATTGTATATTTTCAATCTTTTCATTAATCATGTTTGCCATCAGTGTTTGTAGAGCTATTTGGGAACTCTCCTCTGGATTATTCATTATCTGTTCTGTCCCCTGATTATCATGAGTGGGAGTGGAGTTACCCTGACTTTCCATTTTTCTTGTGGTTTTCCGGCTTACTCTGCCCATTTGGGATGAAAGTAACACCAGTTTTGTGCTAGAACACTAACTTAAGGCAAGCATCAACCAAAGTCTGAATTTGCACAATCAATAGTCTGCAGATACAATCTAGTTCAACAGATACTTCTATTCAACATCAAACAACTATATATTAATGGGCTACGAACCGCAAAGAATAATTTGGTAAACCAGAAATTATTAGGTTAGGGGGAGATGTGGGTAAAAAATAGGAATAAAGTGATATGGGAAGGTACAGGGAGAATTAATTAAGTCCTAGTCTCAAAGCAGGAAATAGGTTAGATAGGATGAAAGCAGAGAGAGAGAAAACAAGAAGAAATGGAAAGGGAAAAAAAAGACACCAGAAAAAATAGAAAAATAAAAGTTAATAATATGCAGATTCAAGAACAATCTATTTAAAGAACGTGAATATGTTGAGGGAAGGGGAGAGATGTGAAAAATTTAAAATAAAAATACTTAAAATATTATATAGGTATAAAGAGGTATTACTGCTATTAAGGAATTTAAGTCTCAGAAGTTTTGAATTGAGTGATAAATTTGTGGATTAAGTGTGTACACAATGGGGGATAGGGTCTAATAGTCAAATATGGGTTTATCTGAGGATGTGCAGAACAACAATTAAGTCCCATAAAGAGGAACAAAAGAGAGGAAAAGGTGAAAAGGATAAGGAAGAAAGAACAAAAAGATCAGAAGTTCAGTCGAGCTAAGCAAAAAAAAAAAAGAAAAATTTTTTTTAAAAGAAGAAAAAAAAGACAAAGAAAAACGCACACACACATGTATCCCTAAAATAAAGATTATAAGGGGGAAAAAAGTTACTAGAAAACAATTTTTTTCAAAAAAGGTCAAAATTTAAAATTAAAAAAAGTTTTAGAAAATAAAAAATATTTGTAAAAGTTATATAAAAAAAAGAAAAGGAAAAAAAAGTTCTTTGATTTTTTGGGGGGAGGGTTGGGAAAAATCCTATATCTCCCTTGTGCCTGTAATCAGCCTCTGGTTGGAGTCTCTGGTCTGTTTGTGGTCCTGTGGCTTGGTTGGTTTCTAAAGTCAGTTTGTTTAGACAGGCAGAAAAATGCTCTGCTTTACCCAGGATTTTTCAATCCTCCTCACAAGTTAGTTCATTGGGAGGGGGGTGTGCTTTGAGTATCACAAAAGAGGGAGATGGCTTTTTCCTCAAGTTTGGAGATGCTGTGATGAGGTTATGTTCTGGGTAGAGTTGAGACCTTTCAGCAAACAGTAGCCTTCCCTGGGCATAGTTTGTGAGAAACTCACAGAGCACAGCCTGGAGCCACTCTCAGGGATTCTGTTTAGTGAATTTTAGTTGATTTTCCAGGCTGCTAAAGGGAGGGGCAGCCTCTGGCTCTGATTACCCGATGAAGAAAGCCACTCCTAGGGCTGGTGCCCGAACTGGGTGACTTTTACCTGAGTAGAGCTGAGTATGGCAGGTCACGACGTTGTTAAGTTATTGTGACCTGTTAAATGACCGTAGTTTTATTCTAAGGCCTGAGTTGGAGCTAGCAACTCCGCGGAGCTTTGTTGGTATCCAAGATGGAGATCTCCGGTACTGGGGGGGAGGGGTGGCCTTCCCTCCTCTGTTCCCTGAGAAGGAGTGAGGAAGTGCGGCTTCTACTCATGCTGAGTCTTGGTTCCTGGGTCGTCTCTGGTCTGCGAACTGAAGGATGAAGATGTCTGCTCCTTGTTGGTTCTTACTGGTGTTGAGTTGAATCCGCTTGCCCTCCGAGTCTGGCTCTTTCGTCCCTGTTATGCCTCCACTTCTCCTTTGCCATCTTCCTGGATCCCTGTCCACGACTTGATTTTCCCCATCTCCTCCACAAATTATACTGACATCAAATATAGTGAAAGTAGGGGTTATACTGTGGGGGATGTACATACAAAGCTACAAAGAAATAATCTTATAAATGAAAGAAAAACAGTTAAATACTTATCTAAGTATTCTTTTTCCTAACATCACATTATCTGACTTTTCCTGCTTGAATCATACATATACTAGATATTGCAAACAAGGGAAACCATGGGACCTTTGTGTATTTGGGCTTGGCTTACTTCACTTAATATAATTTTTTCCAAGCCTCTCAATTTCCTAACAAATGGGGAAATGTCATTCTTTCTGATGGAGGCATAGAATTCCATTGTGTATATAGACATGACAGAAAGGTGAGGGAAAACCTTTTATACTTCAGTGAGGTTGTGGCTTGTGTTTCACAAAGTGTTATGAAAGCTATCCATGAGAAATTAAGCAGCTCTATTTCTAAAAAGTACTTGCATGTTTACACTTTCTGATAAAGTCTCAATTCAAGTACTTCTCCTTGGACTTCAGTACTATTCAATGATGCTGTGTCAGCTTTTTGTTACATTTTGCAGACCAGTCTTGGTGATGAAATTTGTGCTTCCAATTCCATCCACAAAATGCAGACAAAAATTATCTGAAAATATTTGTATCTGTTGACAGTGCATATACTTTTATTTTTATTACAAGCATAGAATGAAGTACAAATTTTAATAGCAATTACACTGCACTAGGTTGTGGGCAGATTCTAATGTAAATAATAACTGTGTTCATGTAGAGTATTTGAGTATCCGATGTTTTAATATGCCGGTGGTCCTAAAACCAATACCTTACTGATATTGAGTGACAAATACAACTTCCTATTAGTACAAAAATTTTCCTTGTATCTTTTATATATATATATATATATATATATATATATATATATATATATATATATACACACAGATATAGATAGATAGATAGATAGATAGATAGATAGATAGATAGATGGATATTTATATTGTAAAGATACTGTACAGCTGGGTTACAGTTACATAAGTAAGGTAATGAGTACAATTTTTTTTTTGACTATTGGTCATGGGCTTGAACTCTATGCCTGAGCACTGTCCCTCAACTCTTCAGCTCAAGGCTATCGCTCTACCACTTGAGCTACAGTGCCACTTCCGGTTCTCTGGTGGTTTATTGGAGATAAGAGTTTTACGGACTTTCCTTCCCTGGCCGCCCTTGAACCACGATCCTCAGACCTCAGCCTCCTGAGTTGTTAGGATTACAGGCATGAGCCACCGGCACCTGGCATGAGTCCATTTCTTATTGAGCATTTTTACCCCATCCTTTGTTTTCCCCTACTATCCCTTCTCTTCACACCTCGTCAACTCATCCCTCCATTCATTCTCTGATAAAGTGTCTTATTATTACATTATTATTATCTCATTATTACAATGGGTCAACCTGAATCCTATCTTTGTATATTAAATGAAGAAATGCTGGCTTGATTTATGCTGATTCTACTTGTGTAGACACAAGTAAAATCAGTCACCAAGTCCAAGAGCATATAAATGAAATGTACACCTTTTTTGTCAGTTGGTTTAGTTGTGTTCTACACATTTATTGACAGGTTACAAATTATTCTCAAACTTTAATATGTTAAAAATAATCTCTTCGTTTCTTATTTTCTTAGCCAGAAAATCAGCAAGACCTCAGTCAGCATTTCTCTCATAGGAATTTTCACATGAGTTGGTTACCTGTTGACCTGAGGTCCAGTTTTATGCAGACTCACTAATCTGCTTAGGAATTGATGCTGGCTGTTGGAAAAGAATTCAAAGAAGGATGCCATTTAAAGGCTTATAATTTTATTCTTTACCATTATATTCTCCTGCTACTTTGGTTGTTGAGAGTGTGTATAAGAGCAAGCATTCCGTGGGCATCAGGGAGATACCACATGATCTTTACATACTGACATTTCCGAGTAACTTGCTATCACGTATACTGCATTTTGCAATTCCAATCTGTCAAAACCTACCAGTTTTAAGAGATAAGAGGAGTGGTAAAAGAACTCTTAGAGACAAATACATCTTGAACATATTTTGTTCCAAGCACTCCATCTAAGGCATTTTCAGCAACTAATGAAACTTGCGTTGGCTGTAATTATGTGTCTTTCTCCATGTGTGCATGTATTCATGTGTATATGTATATGTGAATTTGTGTGTATAGTAACATATATGTGTACAATATAAGGGCATATACACACATATATGAATATATAAATAAATATACATATACAAATATATATGCATATATATCTTTGTTCAGTGACTTAATCTATAGTTCCCAGAACATTGTCATTCTCACAAAGTGTTCATAATAAACTGCTCTGAGGACCTGTGCTCTATTGTACTCATTTCCACCATTACCTTCTTTTTCATTCCTGTGAACAACTTCTGTCTATTTTCCACAGGAGAGCTTTATTTTCATTACATGTAGTTACAAACAGATAATCAAAGACAAAGGTTGTTTGTAAAAGAAAAAGAACTTTTAGGTCACAGGTTAAAATATCTTTTTTTTTGGGGGGGGGTCCAGTCTTGGTGCCTGAAGTCTGGGCCTGGGAACTGTCCCTCAGCTCTTCAGCTCAAGGCTAGCGCTCTATCACTTGAGCCACAGCGCCACTTCTGGCTTTTTTTCTTTTTGCTTATGTGCTGCTGAGGAATCGAACCCAGGGCCTCATGCATGCAAGGCAAGCACTCTATCACTGAGCCCCCTTCCTATCCCACGTTAAAATATCATATCCATCCAAATGATTCCTATGAGATGAAATTTGTAATAGTAGTAAATGTGAAAAGGAATTCCTAGACCTGTTGTTTTGCCATTTAGAATATCAAAGAATAATATCACGTCACTCAAAATTCTTAACGAATGCAAGGGAAGATGTTAGTCCCCATCATGTTCCCACAAAGCGAGTGGATCCTCAAGGATAATAGTAGACCAGCAGAAATTCTATGTAGCAGACATGGAGCATGAAAGAGAAAGAGAGGAAATGAGAGAGCGTGAAAGAGGGAGAAATATCATGATACTGAAAGTGCATAACAGATAAAAAAGAGCTGTACATGAATATTCATACTGTTATCTTTAGACTCTACATGTACATATAAAATGATTCTAATAAAAATTAAAAATGACTCAGAAGTAATTAAAAATGCTAACACAATTTTCACATTAACAAACTCTCAGAGATATTTCATGACTTTGAAAAGAAAAAAGTGGCTGGGGTTAGTATAAATTTAGAAGTATAACAATACACAAAAATATGAAAAGATATTCATATATTTCATTATATTACCCAAAGCAGAAAGAAAATGTTGTTTAGATGAATCTTTAAAACCCAGTCTATCAGGAGCTGGGATGGTGGCTGTTGTAGAGTGCCTGCCTTGCATGCATGAAGCCCTAGGTTTGATTCCTCAGCATCACATAAGTAGAAAAGGACGGAAGTGGTTCTGTGGCTCAAGTGGTGGCACTAGCCTTGAGCTGAGGTACAGCAACCAGGCCCCAGAGTTCAACCCCATGGCCAACAAAATCAAAGTAAAAAACAAAACAAAACACAGTCTCTCACTTTTGTGACCTCAACTCTGTAATATCACTGCTTCAGCCTAGGGCTAAGATTTTAAGTGTGGACATTTATCATCCCTCCTTATTCTGACTGTACTTGATAATTTTTAATCAATATTTTGTTCTTAATTTTGCTTTTTGTAAATTCACATGCAACTATAAAAAATGGTTTGGCCATCCCAGTAACCTTCTCAAAGTACCTCCTGATGATAGAGAACAAAAGGTTTTATTATATTACAAGGGAAACAATACTACAAATAAAGAAACACAATAACTAAATATTAATGATTAATAAAATAAAGTACCAAAGAATTACCAGTGTTTTCAGTATTTGAAGTGTACTTACATATTTGATTTTACTATTCTCACATTCCTGTACATTTAACACTGAATAAGATTATGATATTCAACAAGAGTTTTAGGCTATGTGTAGTTTTTAAAGTTACCCACTAAGATTGCTTTTTATGACTCATCTCATCATTTGTATATGTATATGTATATGGCTTATATCATCATTTGTTCCTCACTAACATATAAAGTAAGGAAGCCCTAAAGTTTTAAGAGAAACTATGCAGTTAACAAAGTCTTAACTCTTCACTCTGCTTCTTTACACTAAGACTTTGCAACATCTCATTAGTAATGTTTCTCTAAACTGAAATGTAGTTTTTAGTAGCATATGTCTGCTACCATAAATCTTAAATATTTATAGAAAAGTTGTATGACCTGACAAACAATCCTAATTTTGGCCTATATAAGCAAATTCCCAAAATTAAATATATTTAAAACATTAAAACTTTTAAAAACCCTTAACACTTGCCGCAGTGTTCATTATGACAGGTGCCTTATACAGAATAATTGAATTCGTCCTCCTACACATCTCTTTTTTAATTTTTATTTTTTGTGAACATACTGTACAAAGGGGTTACATTTACATGGGCAAGATAATGAGTACATTTCTTATCAAGCTTGCAGCCTCCTCCTTTGTTTACCCTTCACATCCCTTCCCAGCCTTCCTCCGCCTCCCCCACCTGATTCCACCCCCCTCCCCCGATCTTACACATCTCTTGAACAACAATATCTGGGATTATTTTGTTTTTGATGTGTCAATCTTGGCTATTCTTAAATGTGTGCTTATGTAAGAAGTACATGGTTCTAAAATTTCACTAGAATTCTTCAAAACTTACTTTTCTTTGAATTGTCTAGTTTAAGAAAATCAATTACACTTTATATATAAAAAGTGCTCTGTGCTCAATTCAGCAGCACATACACTAAAATTGGAGCAGTACAGAGAAGATTAACATGGCCCCTGCACAAGGTTGATATGCAAATTCTTGAATCATTCCATATTTTTACAACTAAAGATGCTGGAGAGGATGTGGCCACAAGGGAACCTTACTTAATTCTTGGTTGGAGTGTTAACTTGTTCAACCACTTTGGAAAGAAGTTTGGAGGCTCATCAAAAGACTCCATATAAAGCTCCCCTATGACCAAGCAATCACACTTTTGGGGATTTACCCAAATGATCACAAAGAAGACCATACTAAAACTACCAGAACAACTATGTTTACTGCAGCATTATTTACAATAGCTAACATATGGAGCCCACCCCGATGGCCCACAGAAGATGAATGGATCATGAAAATGTGGTATATATACACAATGAAATTCTATGCCTCCATGAGAAAGAATGACATCGCCCAATTTGTTAAGAATTGGAAAGACTTGGAAAACAAAATTTATTCAGTGAAGTAAGCCAAGTCCAAAGAAACATACGTCCCATGGTTTCCCTTATTTTCCACAGCTAATATATGTCTGGATAAGCAGAATAGATCAGAAGCTATGTGCATATCAGATAAGATGATATTACAGGAAATGAACCAGACAAGTGTTTTTTTTATTTTGTTACTTGCTATTGTTTCTAAGATACTTATAATGTGTGATGTGATTTTTTTTTTGTTCCTTTATATGTTCCTCCCCTATGCTCTAATCCATGTTTTCACTGTATTTGAAGTTGGTGCGCCTACACCCTGTGTATACGTTTCTCTAATGTGGGGAGGGGAAAGGGAAATACAAAATTCTTAAACAAGGATACAGGTTGAGATGCACAAGACACTATCTTGAAAAATGAACTTTACAATTTAGGCAGGGGAAGGGGGAGGGGAGTGTATTTGTGGAGGTGGGAGGGAAAGGATGGTGGAAGAAAAAGAAAGGAAGAGGTAACAATGCTAGTTAGGAAATGTACTCATTATTTGCTCATATAAATATGACACCTCTGTACAGTTATTTTTACAGGTGGACCCATTGCAACAATGAGAATTACAAGTCATTATGTTGAAAACGAACTTTACAATTTTGGTGGGGGGAGCGGGGAGGATTGGGTGGGAGGGCTAGGAGGATGGGAAGGGATTGGAAGGGGAAACAAAGGAGGATGCCACAATGCTTGATAAGAAATGTACTCAGGATGTGAAGGCTAAACAAAGGAGGAGGCTGCAATGCTTGGTAAGAAATGTACGCATTATCCTGCCCATGTAATTGTAACTCCTCTGTACATTATGTTCACAAATAAAATAAAATTAAATAAAAAAAAGAAATGTACTCATCTTGCCCATGTAATTGTAACCCCTCTGTACAGTATTTTCACATTAAAAAAACAAAAACGTATAAAAATGTTCTGATATAGAAGTTTATTTCCTCTATTTTACCCGATAATATCTTTAACAATGAAATTAATGCAGAACACTGATATGCTGATTTGAAGTTATTTTGAATAAATGTGTGTGGGGGGAGTGTGTGTACACACACGCATGCACACATGCACACATGCATATGCTTGTGCATTGGCATGCTCAGAGTTTGAAATCAGGGCTTCAAGGTCTTGCTAGGCCTTTCCTCTCTTGATTGATGAGCTAATATATGAGCTACATCTCCATTCCTGGCTCTTTGCTAGTTCATTATAATTTCTGAAAAATAATCTCATGAATTTATTCTGCCCTGAGTGGCTTCAAACAGTTATCCATAGATCTCAGGCTCCTAAGTAGATATCCGGAGTAGATAGGATTAAAGGTGTGACCAGCCACGACAAGGATTTCAGAATAATTTTAAAGGTAGAAGAAAGTTTACTTGATGGGGGCCTGTTTTATCATCTCCTACTTTTAAATCATTTTGGAGTGATTATATGTGAACTTACTTCGTTTTCGGATTCTTAAAAGATAGTAAGTGTTGGTATTTAAAAGTTTTAGTACTTTTTAAAAAAGGATACAGGAGCGATGGGACAAAAGAAATTTGATTATCTTTGGACCTCAATTTATAAGCTCAGCTCTGTGCATGATAACCCAATGTCACCAACACAGTCTGTGTTGGAGACAAAATGTAACAGAAAACAATCACCATGGGCAATATTTGGTATGCTATTATTTATAGGACAATATGAATATTGAATTGAGAGTGTAAGAGAATGGAGAGATTTTACCTCCTTTTTTTGTATTGCTAAAAGTCTTTTGGAGACTGTGACTCATTTCCTTCCTCAGTGTGTGTCTTTGGGCCATGCACTTCTTGCCTTTAATTACAATTTTTCCCAACGCTAAAATGATAATAACATTAGCATTATAGCAAATGTCATCTTAAGAATTGAGAGAAATAAAACTTGCAAAATACTTAACATAAACTTCTGTGAATGAGCTTTGAGTTTAGCCAAAATTTTTTAATACTAAATAGAATGCAATAATATTACAGAAAACATTACAGGTAGTGAGCAACCAGAAGGAATGTGATCTATTGACCATGCTCTGCTTCCAAGGAAGCCAGGTGTACAACGTGTCATGCTTTAAATCAAACTGGTTATCTTATGTCTTGGTAGTGTAAAAGTATCAAGGACAGAATAATGAAGGAATGTTGTAGACTGAGGTAAAGTCCATAGGATAATGTGCAAAACTGATAAAACATAAAAGTACCTGAGCAGTATATTGTGTTTTATATTATTTAAGTTCCATTGCAAAGATAGGGAATACCTCGAACAATGAATTCTCTTTTTGATATCCTATCATAGGTCCTTAGCAGGCTGAACTCTTTCTTCATTCTTGTTGAGGCATTATCAAATGAGAAGAAATGTATCTTTTGTTTGCTTCCTTCAATTTATTCTTCAATTTGAAATCTGAACTACTTGACACTGAAAGAAACCAAGGTAAATTAGACACACAGGCTTTGGAAAGAACAATTAACATAAAACAAATAAAATACACATAGCTTTATGAAAGGTCTAACTAAATTGAATTATATAGTCTAAAGCGTAAACAGAAAATGACATAAGCAATATGATGTTGTAGAAAGTTGGAAAATGTAAAGAGTTGCTTAATTTTTTCCTTTCTCCTCCCTTGAATTAATTATTGATTTTGTATAAAGAGATTAAAGATGAGATTAAGAAGAAATGATTAAAATTCAAAAGAGTTCTGGGAAGATGGTAGGGGAGAAGGTGGAGTCTAAACAGGCTCTCTCATAGAAAGCAGTTTAAGTATTCCAGTGAACAGTCCTAAGTAAAAGAATCACACCAAGGGTGCCATCACAGTACAGAGAGTTTGGCCAGAGAGGGAAAATCCAGGCAAGGGGACAGGTCCGTGCACTTGCCAGCAGGCTCCGCTGCAGTTGTGGCGGGTGCTGGAGCAGCCATAGCCATCAAACATGAAAGACAGAGAGTCTGGGACGAAGGCCCCAGATCAGCAGGCTAGGGGATTCTACACAACACCAGCAAGAACTGACAAGGAACAGACATCTTCATCCTGCAGATCGCAGATCAGAGACGACCCAGGAACCAAGACTCTGGCATGAGTAGAAACCTGACATCCTCACTCCTTCTAAGGGAGCAGAGGAGGAAAGGCAACCCCTCTTCTCCCCACTACTGGAGATCTCCATCTTTTATACTGATAAAGGCCTGGCTGAGCAGCTAGCTCCAACTCAGGCCTTGGAAGAAAACAAGAGTCATTTAGCAGATCACAGGAACCTGACCTCACCTGCCAGGCTCAGCTCCACCCAGGGAAAAGTCATCCCGCCCAGGCAGAGAAAGCTCTGCCCTCCTCAAGTGTTGATTTCTTCACAGGCTAAAAAGAGCCAGAGGCTGCCCCTCCCTACAGCAGTCTTGACAATCAACTGAAATTCAGTAAACATAAACCCTGAGAATGTCTCCAGGCTAGGCTCTGTAAATGTCTCAGAAGCTAGCCCCTCAGGGAAACTCTACTGCTTGCTGAAAGGCCTCCACTCTACCGAGAACCAAGCCTCAACAGAGCATCTCCAAACTAGAAGAAAAAGCCATCTCCCTCTTTTGTGATACTCAAAGCAGATCTCCCTCCCATTGAACTTGCCTGGGAGGAGGATCACAAAATTCTGGTTAAAGCAGAACATTTTTCTTCCTGCTCAAACAAACTAACTTAAGAAACCAATCAAGCCACAGGAAAATCAAACACCACCATCAGACCAGAGACTCCAACAAGAGATTGGTTACAGACACAAGGGAGATACAGGATCTTCCCACTCCCTCCAAAAAATCAAAGAACTCATTTTTTGTACCTTTTAAAATTTGTTTAAATTTTTTGTTTTCATTTTTACTTTTAAAAAATTGTTTGCTGTTAACCTTTTTTTCTTCCTCTTATAATTTTTATTTTGGGAGAATATCTGTGCGCGGGCATGTGTGTGTGTGTGTGTGTGTGTGTGTGTGTGTGTGTGTGTGTGTGTGTGTGTTAGCTCTACTTAACCTTTGATCCTTTTTTTCTTTCTCATTCTTTTCACTTTTTTCTTCTTTCGTTCTTTTTTGCGTGACTTAATTAAGTTCTGCTCATCCTCAGATATACGAATAGTTGATTATTAGACCTTATCCCCCGTTGTGTACACAATCCAGAAATTTATTACTCAACTCAAATCCTCTTTGATTGAAGTTTCTTAATAGCAGTACTACCTCTTTATACCTGTATAATATTTTCAACATTTTTTTTACTTTTTCGCATCTCCTTTCTATCCCTCCCCTTCTCTTATCCTATCCCTCTTCTATGAATATTACGTTGTTAAATTTGCATAAATTTTAAGTGTTTCAATAAATAACTTTTAATATTTGTTTTTCTATTCTTTCTTGTCTCTTTTTTTCTTTTTCTTATTTTTTCTTCTTTTTTTCTCTCTCTTCTATCATTCTATCCAAACTATTTCCCTTATTGAGATTAGGACTTAGTTAATTTAACTCTCCTTTTTACCTTTCCACATCCCTCTATATCTCTTTTTACCCACAACTCTCCCTAAACCTTATAATTTCTGGTATGTCAAATTATTCTTTGCTGTTCATAGCCCATTAGTACATAGTTGTTTGATATTGAATAAAATGATCTGTTGAAGTAGATTGTATCTGCAGACTTTTGACTGTGCAACTACAGACTTTGGATGATGCTTGTCTTAAGATAGTGTTCTAGCACAAAACTGGTGTTACGTTCATCCCAAATCGGCAGAATAAGCAGAAAAACACAAGAAAAATGGCAAGTCCGGGTATCTCAACTCCCACTCATGATAATCAGCGGACAGAACAGATAATAAAAATCCAGGGGAGAGCGCCCCAAAAGCTATACAAACACTACTGGTAAACATGGTAAATGAAAAAATTGAAAACCTGCAAAGGACTAAGCTTAAGCATGATAGGAAGAGAGAGGAGGCAAACCAAAGGTCAATACAGGACTATCATGAGCTTGAGACACTTACTCAAAGATTGACACAGGAATTGCTTGAGCAGATTGAAAACACTCAAAGAGAAATACGGGGATGGCATGAGCAGGCTGAGTTCAGTCAAAGAGATAGACATGCATTGCGTGAGCTGGCTGAGAATAGACAAAGAGAAAGTCAGGAATTGCATAAACGTGAGGAAGCTAAACAAAGATTAATACAGGAATTGAGAAAGCGGGATGAGATAGACAAAGATCTTTAGAGGCATTTAGGGAATCCATAAATAGAGAGCTGAAAGAAGTCAGGAAGTTCACAAAGGGAATGCTGAATGGAACCCAACAGAAGGAATGGGAGTCCAAGGAAACCATAACCAATCAACTAAGTGATTTGAGAATAAACACTGAACACCAAAATAAAGAAGCAGGTTAGACCATGCAGAAGATCGAATCTTGGGGATTGAGGACAGCTTAGATATTATAGAGAAAGAACGTACAAACATCAAGACAAATCCAAGAAATATGACAGATCTATTCAACATTTAGAAGACACCATCAGAAGGCCTAATCTGAGGATAATGGGTGTATTGGAGCACTTAGAGAGAGAAGTTAATGGTCTAGGAAATGTGTTTAACAGGATCCTAGCAGAGAACTTCCCAAACATGCAAAAAGATAGGCCTATTCAGATACAAGAAGCTTTTGGAACTCCAAGTAGACCAGACCAGAACAGGACTTCCCTCCTTCACATAATAATCCACACAGGATCAATTCAGACCAAGAAAAAGATCCTTAAAGTTCTCAAGGAGAAAAGATCAATAACCTATTAAGGGAAACCAATTAGAGTCACCTCAGATTTCTCAGCAGAGACAACCAAAGCAAGAAGAGCCTGGGATAAGGTATGCCATGCCCTAAAGACAAACAATTATAAACCAAGAATACTATACACAGCTAAACTTTCCTCCATAAGTGAAGGTCAAATATAAACCTACCATAGCAAAGAAAAATTGAAACAATATATCTCTGCCAAACCAGGCCTACAAAAGATTCTTAAAGATATCCTACACATAGAAAACCAACAAGACCACAATAACGGCCATGAAACTGCACCCAAACTGAGAATACAAGAACATAGGAAGAACCCAGTTGGTACAGCTCGCAAGAAGGTGGATAAAATGGCAGGAACTCCCAAATACCTCTCAGTCCTATCTCTCAACATTAACGGAAGGAACTTGCCAATTAAGCAACATAGACTGCCTAATTGGATTAAAAAACAAGATCCTTCTATCTGCTGCCTTCAGGAGTCACATCTTGCCCATAAAACAAACAAATTTTGAATGTGAAATGCTGGAACAAAATCTACCAAGCAAACGGCCCCCATAAAGAGGCAGGTGTTGCAAGCCTCATATCAGAGAAAATAGACTTCAAATTAAAATCAATGAGAAGAGATAAGGAAGCTCGCTATATACTAATTAAGTGATCCCTCCTTCAGGAGGATATTACAATTCTAAATATCTATTTTCCAAACAACAGAGCACACAAATTTATCTAAGAAAAACTACTTTCCCTCATATGCCACATAGATCCAATGGCATTGATTGTTGGGAACTTGACACACCACTCTCCCCACTAGATAGATGAACTCGGCAAAAACTCAACAGAGAAACCACAGACCTAAAAAACTGCATAGATCAACAAGATTTCACAGACATCTACCGAATATTTCACTCAGCAGCATCAGAATACACGTTCTTCTCATCAGCACATGGAACATTTTCCAAAATAGACCACTTTTTAGGTCACAAAGCAAACTTGCCCAAATTCAGAAACATTGCAGTTATACCTTGCATTCTCTCAGACCATAAGGGAATAAAATTAGAACTCAAAACCAAAAGCAACCAAAGAAAGTCCTGTAACTCATGGAGGCTGAACAACACACTGCTGACTCACGAGTGGGAGTTGGAAGAAATTAGAAAGGAAATTCAAATGTTCATGTTATTCAATAAAAAGGAACACACATATTACCAGGTCTTCTGGGACACAGCAAAGGCAGTACTCAGAGGCAAGTTTATAGCTCAGAGATGCTATATCAACAAGTTGAAGAGATCTGAAACCAACAATTTAACGATAAATCTGAGGCTCCTTGAAAAAGAGCAGCAAGATAAACCCCAATCCAGTAGATGGAAAGAAATGACAAAATTAAGTCAGAAATAAATGAATTAGAATCCAAAAAAACATCGAAAGAATCAACAAAACAAAGAGTGGGTTATACAAAAAAATTTAAAAAAATTGATAGCCCCTTAGCAAATCTTATCAGGAAAAAGAGGAGAATACATACAAATAAACTCAGAGATGAGAATTTTAACATCACCACAGGAACAACCAAGATTCAGTACATTATAAGGGAATAATCCTCAAAATTTCATGTAATAAGTTTGAGAACTTCACAAAGAAGGAACTTTTCCTGCCAAATATTGACATGTTGTTAATAAACCAAGATGAGTTAAACCATCTGAACAGGCCCGTTTCAAGCAATGAAATAGAAAGAGCAATAAGAGACCTCCCATCTAAGAAAAGTCCAAGACCAGGTGGTTTTACAGTGGAATTCTACAAGGCCTTCAAAGCAGAGCTCACACCAATAATCCTTTAGCTCTTCAATGAAATTTGAAGAGAAAGTTCACTACCGAGCTCATTCTATGAAGCCATCATAACCCTCATCCCAAAACCAGGGAAGGACTCAGCAAAGAAAGAGTACTATAGACCCATTTGATTGATGAACATTGATGCAAAAATATCAACAAAATTTTGGCCAATCGATTTCAACAATTTATCAAAAAAATCATGCATCATGCTCAAACAGGATTCATTTCAGGAATGCAAAGCTGGCTCAATATATACAAATCAATTAATATAATTCATAACCTCAACTGAAGCAAGGATAAGAACTGCATGGTTATCTCAATAGATGCGGAAAAAACATTTGACAAGATCCAAAACCCCTTTATAATGAAGGTTCTGAAAAAATTAGGAATCCATGGATCATTCCTCAATACAATAAAGGCTGTATATAACAAACCTACAGCGAGCATTATACTTAATTGTGAAAAACTGAAGCCATTCCCTCTTAACTCAAGAATGAGACAAGGATATTCACTATCTCCACTTATCTTCAATCTAGTATTAGAATGCCTAGCTACAATCATAAGATACAAACATAAAGGGGATCCAAATAGGGAATGAAAAAGTAAAACTCTCCCTCTTTGCAAATGATATGTTATTGTACTTAAAGAATCTCACAGACTCCACTCCCAAATTTCTCAAGTTGATACAAAAGTTTGGCAAAGTAGCACGGTATAAAATTAACCCTCAACAATCAATGGCTTTTCTGTTTACCAACAATAAGAAAAGAGTGGCTGAAATTAGGAAAGCAATTCCATTCATAATAGGCCTCCAAAAAAATGACTAGGAATTAAATTAACCAAAAAGTGAAGGACGTCTATGATGAAAAATTTAAAAACCTGAAAAAGGAAATCAAAACAGAACTTAGAAAGTGGTAAAAACTCCCATGGTCTTGCATTGGAAAGATCAACATCGTGAAAATGGCAATACTTCCCAAGACTATCTACAAATTCAATGCGATATTTATCAATATTCCAATCTCCTTCTTCAAGAAAATAGAAGCGGCAATCAAAAATGTCATATGAAACAATAAAAGATGCCAATAGTGAAAATGATCCCTAACAGAAAGCGCAGGGCTAGAGGAATGTCAATACCAAATTTCAAACTCTACTACAAAGCATAATAATCAAAACAGCTTGGAACTGGCACAAGAACAGACCTCAGGACCAATGGAATAGAATTGAAAACCCAGAAATGAACCTACAGACCTATAGCCATCTAATTTTCAATAAGGGAGCTGAAATATAGAATGGACGAAAGACAGCCTTTTCTGTAAATGGTGCTGGCAAAATTGGTTAACTACTTGAAGAGAACTGAGGGTAGATCGTTAGATATCACTATGCACCAGAATCAACTCCAAATGGATGAAAGACCTTGGAGTCAAAGCAGATATTCTGAAAACATTACAGAATTGAATAGGAGAAACCTTAGGTCTCCTTGGCAGAGGCCTAAGTTTTCTTAATAGAGACCCAGAAACACAACAAATCAAGAAAGGTTGGATGAGTGGGATTGCATGAAATTGTAGGGGTTGTGCATGGCAAAGGACATAGCTAGCAACATCAATCGAAAGCCGACTGATTGGGAGAAGATCTTCACTAGCCATACAACAGACAAGGGTCTCATATCTAAAATATACCTGCAACTCAAAAAAAATAAATTCCCCAAGAACAAATCTTCAAAGTAACAACAGCCCAATAAGTAAGTGGGCTAAAGAAAAGGAGAGACTTCTCTGAAGAGGAAAGAAGCATGGCCAATAGACACATGAAGAAATGCTCAACCTCCCTAGCCATAAAAGAAATGCAAATCAAAACAACATTGTGATACCACCTCATCCCAGTTAGAATGGCGATAATCAAGAACTCTAATAGCAACAGATGCCGGAGGGGATGTGGACAGAAGGAAAGCTTACTGCATTGTTGTTGGGAGTGTAAATTTGTTCAACCACTTTCAAAAGCAGTATAGAGATTCCTCCAAAGGCTCCACATAGAGCTCCCCTATGACCCAGCATTCCTACTTTTGGGCATTTACTCAAATGACCCCAAACAAGACTACCAGCACGACTATGTTTATTGTCGAATTATTTACCTTAGCAAAGATATGGAACCAAACCAGATGCCCCTCCACTGATGAATGGATCAAGAAAATATGGTATATATACACAATGGAATTTTATGCGTCCATCAGAAGGAAGGATATTGCCCCATTTGTTAGGAATTGGAAAGACTTGGAAAAAAATTATTTTAAGTGAAGTAAGCCAGGCCCAAAAAAACATAGGTCCCATGGTTTCCCTTATTAGCCATAACTAGTATATGTCTAAGTCATGCAGAAAAGGTCAGATCAGGTGATGTTAGGGAAATGAACCCTAAGATATGTATTCAAATGTTTTTTTTGTTTCATGCAATTGTTCCTAAAGTATATATAAGATTTTTTTTTTGCTTTCTATGTCCCTCCTCCACGGTATAACCCCTGCTTTCATTGTATTTGATGTTGGTATAATTTGTGGAGGGGAAGGAAGAAAAAAATCGTTTAAATAGGAATACAGGTGGACCCATTGAAACAATGAGAGTTACAAGTTATTGTGTTGAAAAACTAACTTTAAACTTTTATGAGGGGAGAAGAGGGGGAGGAAGATTGGCTGGGCGGCACGGGGAGGATGGGAAGGGATGTGAATGGGAAACAAAGGAGGAGGCTACAATGCTTGATAAGGAATGTACTTATCTTTCGCATGTAATTGTAACCCCTCTGTACAGTATTTTCACATTAAAAAACAGAAATGATTAAAATTGGACAAAAGTTCGGAATAGACCTGTTTTCCAAATAGCCATGAAAGTAGCCAGTGGGTTTACAAAGTCGTGTTTAACACAACTTCTATGTTGGCTTAATGCTTTTGGAACAGAAGTCATTAGAGAAATGCAATTCAAAATTACTATGATACTACTTCATAACTATTATAACACTTATCCAAAAAATCAAAGGAACCTGGTGTGGTGGTAAAGGCTTGTAATTCCAAACATTTAGCAGGTTGGAATAATAGGATTTTATTCTAAGGCCAGTCTGGGTTACTGCACATAGTACAAACCTGCCCTTAAAAAAAAGGTAATAATGTTGGTGAGAATGTGGATAAAAGAAATTTTCTAGGGCTGGAAAGGTGGCTCAGTGGTAGACTGCTTGCCTTGCATGCCTGAGGCCCTGGGTTTGATTCCTAAGCACCACATAAGCAAAAAGAAGAAATTTTCTACACTCTTAGTCAAAATACAGGTTAATATTCTCGTTGTAGAAAGTAGTATGCGGTTTTCTAGAGAAATGTAAAGTTGAAATATCATCTGACCCACCGATCATGTGTTTATTTCTCTTTCGGTAACTGATAAATATATCTATAGTTCATTGCTATTGACATTATTCACAATAACGGCCAAGATATAAATCGAAGTTAAGGGTTGAACTACAGACTAATAAAGCACTGTGTTGCATGCACAATATATTTTTGTTTCATCTTTAATATAGCAAGAGTCTTTTCCCAGTAGCCACTATTTACAATAACCTGAAAGATGTATTTTAAATGAAAAAAATGTCTTCTGATCTTTTTAAAACCACACATACACAAACACACACACACACACACACACACACACACACACACACACACACACACACACACACACACACACACACACACACCAACCTCAACGATTTAGAGAGAAATGATTTTTTTGTTCCCAAGAATTTTTTTATTGTGAAAATACAATACAAAGGGGTTACAATTACATGGACAACATAATGAGTACATTTCTTGTAGTGCCCACGTTGCTTGACCCCCACAAAGAAGACCAACAAGAGTCAGACGTTCTGAAAAGCAAAATCAAGGTTTTATTTAGAATGGCTGCAGCTTGGGCCTCGTCCTACACTCCCACACACTGGAGCCTAGGTGGAGAGCCCTGAGATAAATAAAGATTTGCAGGGCTTATAAAGGCAAACAACCAGGTGTTTGGATTACCACCAAGAGTTCTCTGCTAGCTGAGATAAACAAGCAACTAATGATCACTGCCTCAAAAATGGAGTTACTTTAACGCTTCCTCCCCCCTTGACTTATGGTCCTGAGACACAATATTGTGGCTCCGGCCCCAAACTTCACTCCAACAGCTCTCGATCTTGACTAGTTCGTCTATGACCATACTCATGTTGTCTTTTGCTATTCCTGAATGGTCAATGTGAAAACAACACTCTTCTCCTAGGACAGCACAAAGTTCCCCTTGTTGTACTGAGCACCTCCCGGGAGTTCTGCAAATGATAATTGAAACAATACCAATAACAATCAGTCCATTTTGCTTTTCTTGAGTTATATATGGAGTGGTTGGGTAGGATGCTTAGAGTCTTCCCATGTTTCCCCATGGTCATCCATGGCAATGGGGTCAGCCAGTCTTTCATGGGTGCAGTGGATCTAAGTAGCAATGCTGTCTACCTTAAGGGCAGTGGGTATAGCCAGAGGTACCATGTAAGGTCCCTTCTACTGTGGTTCCAAAAATCTCAAGTTGTACCTTCGAACAAACACACAGTCCCCTGGTTTAAACAAATGGGGGGTAGGAATAGAAGCAGAATCATATAATGTTCTAAGCTGGGGCCACCCACTTTTGTGGACAAGCTATAGATAGTCAAGTTTACATAGAAATTCAGTGTCACTCAAATGAGAAAGCAATCCAGTCTGAAGGCTAGGGATAATAGGTGGAGGATGTCCATACATTATTTCAAAAGGAGTACACCCAAAGTGATAGGGTGAATTTCTTATTCTAAACAGGTCAAAAAGATGGAGTGATACCCAGTCTGTGCCAGTCTCCAAAGCCAATTTAGTTAAGGTCTCTTTTAGAGTCTGATTCATTCTTTCTACATGCCCTGAACTCTGGAGTCTATAAGCACGGTGCAATTTCCAATCTGTCCCCAGTGCCACAGCTATCCCCTGACTTACTTTTGAGACCAAGGCCGGTCCATTTTCCGACCTGATGGTGGATGGGAAGCCATATATGGGTAGGATTTCTTCCAGGATCTTCTTAGCCGCGAAGTTCACGATCTCATGCTTTGTTGGGTAGGCTTCAACCCATCCTGAAAAGGTGTCTACAAAAACTAGCAAATATTTATTTCCAACTTTTCCACTTTAAATTTCTGTGAAGTCTAATTCCCAATACACATCTGGCCTATCTCCACGGAGGCAAGCTCCTTTTTTAACCGGTTGATTGGGGGCATTGGTGAGCTGACAGGCTTTATAATTTTTAACAATGTCCTCATTGAGTTGATTTCCTTGCTTAATTTTTACTTCTGAGTGTTGGAGCAAGTCCTGCATTCTTTGGGTTCCCATGTGAGAGGCCTGATGCATTCTCTTAAGAATCCCCTTGCCCAATCTTTGTGACAAGATAAGTTTCCCCTCACCAGTTCTACACCAGTCTTTATTTTCTTCTCTGCCTGGGGGTTTATAGGCCATGGGAATTTTCTTTATCCACTCCAAGTTTTCTTGGGAGTACTGAGGCTCAGGAGGAAAACTCAAGGCCCTGCATCTACTAGAGTAAGTACTCCCCCTCTGGGATGCAGGGCCGCCTCATTAGATGCCTGATTGTACAAGTTATTTCCTTTGGTTGTTGAATCAGTTCCCTTTTGATGGCCAAGGCAGTGCATAATGGCAATATTTACTGGTTCCCATAAGGCCTGGACAAGGCTTAAAATTTCTTGTTTGTTTTTAATAGCCTTTCCTTCAGCTGTCAGCAGACCCCTCTCTTGGTAAATGGCTCCCTGGACATGCATGGTAGCAAAAGCGTACTGACTGTCCATGTAAATGTTTAATCCCATCCCTTTCCCCATCCATAGGGCTTTTGTTAGTGCCACTAGTTCTGCTCTTTGTGCAGATGTTCCCTGGGGGAGTGCTTCAGCCTACACTATCTCAGTGTCCATGGTGACTCCTGCGCCCACATACCTTTTTCCATCTCGAATGGAACTGCTGCCATCTGTGAACCAGGTATGCACGGCGTGTGAGAGTGACAAGTCCAACAAGTCTGGCCTCTTTTCCTTGGCCTGGTCTCTCTTTTCATGCTCAATTTCACGTTCTTTGCCCTTCCTTTCCTTTCTTTGCTCCTCTGTCTCTATCTTACTGTAAACCTTTTCCACCACGGCTATTAGATCCCTAATAGACTTTTCACCAAGTCTTTCTAGAGCCTGCAAATTTGCTTTATGTCTGATGCAGATTGATTTATATAGGAAAACATAATCATTTGAGCTGACTCCTGGGTCTCAAGATCATACGGGGTATATTGACTAAAAGCTTCCATGAGCTGCTCAAGATAACCTGCCGGACTTTCACTTCCTCCCTGTCTAACATCATAAACTCTGGCCATATTAGTTGGTCGGTGAGCCACCACCTTGAGACCTACAAACAGAGCCTGGTGATAGATGAGGAGTCGCTCCCTACCTTCAACCATATTGTAGTCCCATGTTGGTCAGATCTCAGGAAAATAGGCAGCGATCATGTCAGGATCTGTGATGGGCGCTCCTGTGTGGCCAGGGATTTGTTTCCGGGCCACCTCTCAGATACGGTCTCTCCCTTCGGTGGTAAAAAGGACCTGTAAAAGCTGACTGAAATCATCTCAAGTGGGTGATGAGTAATGAGAATGGTTTCAAGCAAACGAATTAAATCCTGGGGTTTCTCAGAAAAGGAGGCATTTTGGGTGTGCCAATTGTATAGATCACTGGTAGAAAATGGCCAATATTAGAATTGCTGTTGACCATTTGCATCCACAGGACCTACTGTGCTTAAGGAAAAAAACAGCTGCATTAGAAGGGAGAGAGGGGCTGATCCCATGGCTTCCTCTAGTGACTGGCCCCTCAGAAACCTTAAGGGCAGGTGCCGAGGGTTCGGCTGCTGGTTCTATAGCTACCTCCTCCTCTTGATGATCCTCAGGCTCTGCAAAAGGAACCTGGGAAGCTGCGTATGAGGTAGGAAATATTTTTTTCCACGTTATCTCCCTGAAAAACCGAAGGGTACAATATCTTTTCCCCTTTCTTAGTTTTTTTCTTTTTGTAAGTCTAGGGGGTTAAATGGAGTGTTGCCCATGATTTCCCGTCCCATTAGTCGTACAGTCCAAAAAACAATAAACAGTACAAACAAAACATACACAGCCCTGACAGTTAAAAAATAAGTTTACAAAGTGGAGATCTCCTGAATTGGTCCGCTGACCCCTGTAATAGGGAAGCAGAAGGAGCAGACCCACAGTGAGTGAGTCAGGACTCAGTTAGGAGGCCCTCTTGGTCAGTTCTGGCCCAACACCAAACCAAACTAGGCACCACAATTTTCATAGCAGGGATCCAAGGACCATCCCCCTCACAAGAGGATCTGGGATGTCTCCCAGTTCCTCCAGGGTTGTCATGCAAGTGCGTCCGCTATGACAACCCTTTACACAATACGAATTGGAGTGGCCGTCCTCACAAACAAAAATGAAAGTAAAACACATAAAGAGAGTAATGACAGGACAAGACAATTTGACAGCACTTTTTACCTTCGGAGTCTGAGGTCTCGTGGGTCTGTCTCTTGAGGTATCCTGGACGAGCCCTCACTAACATGTAGTGACCATTTTGCAGGACCCCCACAAAGAAGACCAACTAGAGTTAGACGTTCCGAAATGCAAAAGCAAAGTTTTATTTAGACGGGCTGCAGCTCAGGCCTCATCCTACACTCTCACACAGTGGAGCCTAGGAGGAGAGCCCTGAGCTAAATATTTGCAGGGCTTATGAAGGCAAACAACCAGGTGTTTGGATTACCACCATGTGTTGCTCTGCTAGCTGAGATAAACAAGAAACAAATAGTCACTGCCTCAAAAATGGTGTTACTTTAACCCTTCATTCTTATCCAGCATTGTAGCCTCCATCTTTGTTTCCCATTCCCATTCCTTCCCATCCTCCCGCTCACCCAATCCTCCTCCTCCCCCAAAGTTGTAAAGTTCATTTTCAAAATAATGACTTTTACATGTCATTGTTGCAATGGGTCCACCTGTAACCGTATTTAAATGATTTTTTTTGTCTTACCATCCACAAATTATACCAACATAAAATACCATGAAAGTGGGGGTTATACCATGGGGAAGGGACATACAAAGCAACAAAAAAAATCTTATAAATACTTTAGATACAATTGCATGAAAGAAATAAACATTTGAATACATATCTTAGGGTTCATTTCCCTAACATCAACTTATCTGACCTTTTCTGCTTGACTCTGACATATACTAGTTATTGCAAATGAAGGAAACCATGGGACCTATGTTTCCTTGGGCCTGGCTTACTTCACTTAATATAATTTTTTCCAAGTCTTTCCACTTCCTAACAAATGGGGCAATGTCATTCTTTCTGAGGGAGGCATAGAATTCTATTGTGTATATATACCCCATTTACTTGATCCATTCCTCACTTGAGGGGCATCTTAGCTATGGTACATAATGCTGCAATAAACATAGTCGTGCTGGTAGCTTTAGTGTGGTCTTGTTTGTGATCATTTAGGTAGATACCCAAAAATCAGATTGCTGGGTGATAGGGGAACTCTTTGTTGAGTCTTTGGAGGAACCTCCATACTGCTTTCCAAAGTGGTTGAGCAAGTTTACACTCCCAATGCAGTAAGGTTCCCTTCTGTCCACATCCCTTCCAGCATCTGTTGTTATTAGAGTTCTTCATTATAGCCATTCTAACTGGGATGAGGTGGTATGTCATTGTTGTTTTGATTTGCATTTCTTTTATGGCTAGGGAGGTTGAGCATTTCTTTCTGTGTCTATTGGCTCTGCTTCTTTCCTCTTCAGAGAAGTTTCTCTTCAAGTCTTTAGCCCACTTACTTATTGGGCATTGTTTCTTTGAAGATTTGTTTTTGATGGATTTAATTTTTTGAGTTCCAGGTATATTTTAGATATGAGTCACTTCTCCGTTGTATGTCTAGTCATCAATAAAGGAGCTAAAAAACATTGAATAGAGAAAGACAGCCTCTTCAGAAAATGGTGCTGGCAAAATTGGTTAACTACTTGTAGAAAATTAAAGCTAGATCCTTAGATATCACTCTACACCAGAATCAACTCCAAATGCTTCAAAGACCTCTGAGTCAAAGCCGACACTCTAAAAACATTACAAGATGGAATAGAAGAAACCTTGGGTCTCCTTGGAATAGTCCAGATTTTCTTAATAGAGACCCAGAAACACAACAAATCAAAGAAACGTTGGACAAATGGGATTGCATGAAATTGCAGAGCTTCTGCATGGCAAAGGACATAGCTAGCAAGATCAATAGAAAACCCTCAGATTCGGAGAACATCTTCACTAGAGAGAAATTTTTTTTAAAAAGTAAAGCGAAGTGGAATTCCTGGGGCATTTAGGTCACAATGTAGAAGACAGTAGATATACTTGATGATCAAGTATAAAGTTGTAATGTACAACATGAGGATACAGGGGGCAACACTGGCTTACACAGGAATGAAGATAAGTAAACAGGAGTTCTTCTTCCTAATGGGGATTGCTATTTTAATTGTTCTTCCTTCAGTAATGGATAAGCTGAACATAATTCTTTAAGTATATCTGCCTTTTGCCCCATTTGTCCGGAAATGGAAAGACTTGGAAAAAATTATATTAAGTGAAGTAAGCCAGGCGCAAAGAAACATACGTCCCATGGTTTCCCTTATGTACAATAACTAGTATATGTCTGAGACAAGATATAACGGTCAGATAAGTTGATGTTGGGTGAAATGAACCTCAAGATAAGGACTCTTTTTTTTTCTTTCTTGCTATCGTTTCTAACATATTTAAAAGTTATTTCTTTGTTGCTTTGTGTGTCCCTCCCCCATGGTATAACCCCTGCTTTCACTGAATTTGATGTAGGTATAATTTGTGTAAGTGAAGCAAAAAAAAAAATTGTTTAAATAGGTGGACTCATTGCAACAATGAGATGTACAGGACTTTAAGTCTAAAATCGAACTTTACAACCTTTGCACAAGAGTTGGCAGGAGGGATAGGAATTGATGGTTAGGGGAAACAAAGTTGGAGGCAACAACTTTTGATAAGAAATATACTCATTACCTTGCCATGTAATTGTAAGTCCTCCATACGGTATTTTCACAATAAAAATTTATTAAGAAGATACATTGTATTAAACCTTATACAGTGGCTACAAACTTCATTTTAATGGTTAAATAAATAGTAGCCCTCCTCAAAAAAAGAAAGAATAACAAACAATATAGTAATAATGTTGTATGTTTAACATAGAACAAAATTTCAAATTAAAATACATGAGATTTTCCTTGATGTAACCTAATTATTACAAATAAGGAAAACCTGGGGAGCTATGTTCCTTTAAGTCTGGCTTACTTCACTTAGTATGATGTTTTTTCAAGATCTTTCATTTCCTTACGGATGAGGTGGTATCATTGTTTCTGATGGAAGCATAGTATTCCATGTATGTGTATGTGTGTATGTCTGTGTGTCTGTGTGACATTTTCTATATCTATTCATCTACTGAGGGGCATCTGGCTTAATTCCATACCTTAGCTATGGTAAATAATACTGTAAAAACATAATTGTGCTGGTAGCTTCATTGTGGCCTTGTTTGTGGTCACATGGTTAAATGCCCAGAAGTGGGTTTACTGAATAATAGGGGAGCATTATTGTGCACATCAAGGATAATCTTAGTAGATGAGCAGAATAACTCAATAGCTATGTACATATGACCATAAAAGGTGATTCCAAGTGAAATGAACTCCAAGACATGTTCTTTGTTGTTGTTCTTAATGTACTATGTACTTTTCATCCTTTTGTGTTTTCCCCACATATGGTTTATCCCCTCTAGTCACTGTATTTGATTTTGATACTCAGGTTATCACAACTAGGGAACTAGGGAAGGGTAAGAGAAAAAACAAAATGGTGAGACAAAGGACAAAGGGGGAACCTATGCAAAAGTGAAAATCACGAGACAATTTGTTGGAAATAATCTTGGGGGGAATGTTGGGAGGTACGAGGGAGAAAAATGGGGGAAAGGTAAAAAGTTATAAAATAAATGAATTCATTACCTTACTTATGTAACTATAAACCCTCTGTACATTACCTTGACAATACAATTTAAATAAAAAATGAAATAAAATACTTGAGAGCAGCAATACAGGAGATGCGAGTGGGGGAAATACAATAGTATACAAAGAAGATTAGAACAGCTGTTGGGAGCAGTAGTTTGGCTTTAACATAGGAAGTAATAAACTAGCATACAGATTTTCAGCCTCATGTCAGTCACTACAAAGGGAAAATAAAATGCACAATCAGCAAACGAATAGAGATAAAATAGAAAACTAAATAACTAAGGTGAGGAGATGACTTGGACCAAGAATAAGAAATGAAACAATTAGAAAACAAATAACAGGCTGGTAAGTTTAAAAATTATTACCTACAATTCTATTAAAAGTTTTTTACATCAGGGCTGGGAAGGTGGCTCAGTAAAGAGCGCTTGCCTTGCATGCATGAGGCCCTGGGTTTGATTCCTCAGCACCACATAAGCAGAAAGAAAAAAGCCAGAAGTGGCGCTGTGGCTCAAGTGGTAGAGCACTAGCCTTGAACTGAAGAGCTGAGGGACAGCGTCCATTCACAGAGTTCAGGCCCCACAACCCGACCCCCCAAAAAAAGTTTTTTACATCACAATTTGTTAGAACTATAATTCAAATCACAGTTTAATAGTAGATCATTTTAATAACAGGTTTCTTAATATTAAATATTTAATATATAATTTAAATTTAATATATAAATTAAATTTGAATTTAATATATAATTTAAAATTTACAAAAGAAGAAATTGAAACTAATTTTAATAATACATTTCATGAATTGTAAAATTGACAAGAATTAGAATTTAAAAAATAATATATCATTACTGTTTCATTTATGTGAATTAATGGAATAATTCAAAGTGTATTCTACACTTATCACTCATCTTGACATCAAATAATAAATTATTGCACATGACTCTTGGTATTAGGTGGAAGAGTTCAGCACTGTGGTAACACACCACACAGTACATGAGGGTATGACTCCTCTCATCTAGCTTAAATTGTGGAAATTTAATTTCTTCATTCATGTTAAATTCCTTTCTAGGTGACATCTACACAGTTATATGCAATTAGATACATGAGTAGCATTTCAGATGATTCTTAAAAGTTATATTCATTAGTTAAATTTTTATTATTTTGTACCAAATACGTATTTATAGAGAGACTGAATTTTTGAGTAGATGATGGTGTATATGTGCCAGATTACACATCTTGAGGTTCATTTTATATTCCTGACGTTGCTTCTATTCTTGGAATGAATATTACATAAGGGGTTAAGTGTATTATATTGGATATATGAAAGTAAACTAAATGTTTATTCCATTAATCTTTTGCCACTTGTCTAATTGCAATATAAATTATCCATGTGTTTGAAGTAATGAAAATAACAATAGATATAAGCCAGATAAATCAGTCTGTAGTAGACAAGTATTTTCACCTTTATTTTGATAATTGGTCCTCTTTTACAATAGATAATATTCTTGGGAAAATGTGCTGCAGGATGGCCCAAACTACAGAATATTATGTTTTTATCTATCGTAAAACAAGGAAGAAAGGCCAACCTTTCATAGAAAAGTCCGTTCCCAGTGATGTGATCTGTTTTATGGTGGTCACTTGGAAATGAACATTTTTCACAGTCAACCTTGAAAAGCCATCTTGATAGACTATTTCTGTAAGTGGTTACAGAGGCTCATTGATGGCTTTGCAAAGATCCAGATTGCCTCATTTTGAGACAATTAAAACAGGAATTTAGTCAGTTGTTTTTGTATCTTTAGGAAAAAAGCCATTGACTCTAGGCCAGGGGATCACTCGGGCCCAGAGAATTTACTACCTTGAATAGTAATCCTAGATCTCTAAAAAACACACAAACAAACAGAAAACTCCAGTAAGTACAGCCAGTCAGGGCTGCTATCACAGCCTACATGAAGTCAGGCAAAAAAGAGAAGCTGAGAGTCAGTTAGCTAATAATTAATATATTTTTTATGAGGCAGACTGAAATGAGATTCCCGAGAGAGGGTCAGAAAGACTGATCAGAGAGACTAAAATTGATCACACAAAGATTGGATAATAGAATTCCTTGTAGAACAAATAAATCATAGAATACTTGTGCATGTAAGAACAAGACATAAGACCAATTCCAGAAATAAACATTTTCTTAGAGATCAGCTGAATGAATTATCAATGGAAATCTTTGAATTCTTAAATATTTGACCACATGTGGGAGAAGGCCAATTGCTGAAGAGAAAGAAAATGTCATCACTCTGTTAGGAGGTCCAATATCACAGTAGGAAGTAATCAAACACAGATATGTAATAAAAAGAGAAAACAATTATTCCAAATGAGGGTTTTATTTGTTTTAATGTAACAGTTCTTGATTTACATCTTAGCAATTAACATACAATTGATCCAGTCCCACAGCTGAATTGATATTGACTGCAGTGTTCCCACATGAAGGAAAAGAGAAAATTTACAAATGTCTGATGAAATGAGTTGAGGGTGCCGTGTCCTAATAGTGATATCTGATATTTAGACACAGGTGAAGAGGAGGATTTTCTTTTATAAAAACCCCCCATTTTTAGCTTGCTACCAGAGGCTCATAGTTGTAATCCTAGCTACTCAGGAAGCTGAGATCTGAGGACTGCCGTTAAAAGCCAGCCTGGGCAGGAAAGCCCCTGAGCCTCTTATCTCCAATTAACCACCAGAAAACCAGAACAGGCCCTGTGGCTCAAGATAAAAAGCCCTTACCTTGAGCTGAAGAGCTCAGGGCCAGTGCCCAAGCCCAGACATCAAGCCCCTCAACCAACAACAACAACAAAATAATCTCCCATTTCTTGGACTGCTTACAGCTTTTCCTAACATTCAATAAAGAAGCCATTTTATCACCAACTACATTTAAGTCCTATCGTAGCTGTTACAAATAGAATGATTTGGAATCTTATGTCAAAAGATTCATATTTGGGGAAACAAATACCAGCAATGTAATTTTTTTCCAGTCTTGAACTCTGGGTCTGGGCCTTGAACATGGTTATGCTGGTAGTTTTAATGTGAACTTCTTTGTTATTTTTTGGAATACTGCCCCTGAGTGGAATTACTGGGTAATAGGGAGTTCTATATTTAGTCTTTTGAGGAAAGTTCATACTGCATTCCAGACTGGTTGAACAAGTTCAATTTCCTACTAACAGTGTAATAGAGTTCCCATTTGGCTACATCCACCTCAGCATTTACTATTGTCAATTTTCTTGATAATGGCCCTCCTAACTGGGACGAGGTAGAATCTGTCTTGTTATTGTAGATTTCTAGGCACCTTCTAGCTACCATAAATGAAAGAATCCATGAAACCTATATTGCTCTGAGTGTGCATTCCTTTCTCTTAGTATAATTTCCCCAAGCCTTTCATTTTCCTTAAGACTAGTGAAAAGTCATCCCTTCTGATGGGTGAATAGAATTCCATTGTGTGTGTGTGTGTGTGTGTGTGTGTGTGTGTGTGTGTGTGTGTGTGTGTGTGTGTGTGTGTGTGTGTCTTTGTGTGCCTGTGTGTGTAAAATGACTCTAGGCCCATGAGTTCATTTCTAAGCTTTCTGTTTCATCTGTAATTTTGTAATTTCATATGAAATTTTGATTGCTTTCCCTACTGCATTGAAGAATATTGTTGGGATTTTGCTGGGTATTGCATTGTCAATTGTTTGGGGGTAATATTGCAGTTTTCACAATGTTAATTCTTCCAACCAGGAGCATTGAAAGACTTTACATTTCCTTGAATCTCCTTCAATTACCCATTTTAGAGTTTTAACGTTTTTACAGTAGAGGTCCTTCACATTTTTAGTTAAATTGATTAATTCCTAGTTTCGTTGTTGTTTTCTTCTGTTTAGTTTTGATTTGATTTTGAGGTAATATATATGAGGTTGTTTTTTGGATTCCAGCCTGGATCTTCCCATTGTTGGTAACACAGAACAACTACTGATTCTTGTGGGTTTTATTCCCTGCTACGTTGCTAAAGGTTAGCATCACCTTTACTAACTTGAGGGAGGAAGCTCTAGGGTCCTTTAAATACAGGATCATTTCATCTGTAAAAAGGGATACTTTTCCTTCTTCCCTATTTGGATCCCCGTTATGTTTTTCTCTTGCCTATTGCTCTTGCTAGGAACTCCACTACTATATTGAACATTAGTAGAGAAAGTGGACATCCTTTTATCATTCCTGATTTTAATGTCTTCATGCTTCCACCATTAGGTACATGTTTATTATCTCTTTGTCATATACATACTCTGTATTTTATTGAGGAATATTCTATGCATTCCTAGCTTCTCAGACCTTTAATCATAAAGGGGTATTGGAGTTTGTTAAAAGCTGTTTTTACATCTATGTATAAATGATAATGTGGTTCTTGTCCCTGCTTCTGCTGATGGTTTATGTAATGTTTATTGACAAGTATATTGGATCCAATTGGATCCGAGAATGAATATTATTTGATTATAGTATACGATTTTTTTGTTAGTTGCTGAAATTGGTTGGTGAGAATTTTATTGAGAAGTTCTGTATCAATGCATACCAAGAGTTCAATTCATAGTTCTCTTTCTTTGATGAGTCCCTATCTGATTTGGGGAAGAGTCTAATTCTAGCTTCATAGAATGTGTTTGAAAATTTCATTTCCCATTCTATTCCATTGAAGAGTTAGATCTGATCTGAGTATTCCAAGCTCTTTGCAGGCCTTAATTTCATGGTAAATCCATTGAGTCCTAGATTTTTCTGGTATGGGAAATTGTTTATTGACATTTCATTTTCATTATTTCTTATGTTTACTTCCTGGTTCAGTTCGAGTATAGGAAAGCATAAATTTCTCTACAATTCTCCAGGTGACTGGCATACGGTTTTCAAAGTACTTTCTTATAACATTCTCAATTTTGCTTATTTATGTTGTGATGCCTAATTTTTTCTCTAATTTCTCTATTTGTGTGAGTTCTCATTGTATTTTCAGGGGTTTTTTATTATGAAGGTGTTACACAGGGGGGGTTCATTAAAATAAGTAATGAGTACATTACCCCCAACCTTGATATCCCATCCCCACAAAGTTATAAAGTTCATTTCTAACATAGCGTCTAGTGTATATCACTGTGGCTTTGGTTAATCTTTTTCCCACCATTTCTGTGATTTCCCTTCGTTCCCCAAATCAGATTAACTTATGTATAAGACAAAGGGTATGGAAATCAAAAACAGTGACTACAGGGAATAAACCAAAGTGGAAAAAGTAAATAGAAATAACAAAAACAGTTCACTATACAATTATCTTGTATCCATTTCTTGGAGCTCATTTCAATAAGCATCATTTTCTATGGTGATATGCATATAGCTATTGAGCTATTGTGCTCTTTTCTAAGAATATCCTAGGTATATTCTAGTTTTTCCAAATGAGTGAAAACATGTAGCATATGATTTTTTGTGTCTGGCTCTTTTGACTTATTACGTTTTCCAAGTCTTTCCTTTTCCTTACAAATGGGGCAATGCCATTCTTTCTAAAGGAACCATAGAATTTTGTTGTGAGTGTATAGGACATTTTTTGACCGATTCATCTACTGAGGGGATCTGTTTTGGTTTCATATCTTAGCTATGGTAAATAATGCTACATTGGACATAGTTTTGATAGTAACATTAGTGTGGCTTTGTTTGTGGTCTTTTGGGTAAATGACCAGGAGTGGGATTGCTGGGTCATAGGGGAGCTCTTCTTAGAAACCTGTACACTTCTTTATGGAATATTTGTGCAAGTTTACATTTCCACCAATAGTGTAGTAATGTTCCTTTTTGCCCATATCCCCACCAGCCTAGCATCTGTTATTATTAATTTTCTTCATATTGGTCATTCTAACTGGGGTGAGGTGGAATCTCAATGTTGCTTTGATTTGCATTTCTATGGCCAGAAGTGTTGCATATTTCTTCATGTGTATATTGGCTATTCATATTTCTTCTTCAGAGAGGTCTCTCTTTCAAACTTTAGCCCACTTATTAAGAAGGTTGTTGGTTTTTGATTATTTGTTTTTTTGGGGGGGTTAACTTTTGGGACTCTAAATATATTTGAGATATGAGGCCATTGTCTGTTGCAGAGCAAGTAACGATCTTCTCCCAATCTGTGGGCTTTCTATTTATCTTTCTATCTATATAAATTCTATTCTTAGTCAGATTCGGTAAGGGTAGGTCAATTCTGTTAATTTATTGAAAGAACCAACTCAGTTTTGTTGATCTTTTTATGTTTTATTTTGTCTATAGGTATTTCTGATTTAATTTTTTTGGTAGGTCGTAGGGCTTGAACTCTGATCTTGGGCACTGTCCCTGTGCTCTTCATCTCAAGGCGAGAGCATTACCGTTTGAGCCACAGTGCCACTTCCAGGTTTCTATTGTTTTATTGGAGATAAGAGTCTCATGGACTTTCCTGCCAGGGCTAGATTTGACCCTCTATCCTCAGATCTCAGCCTCCTGAATAGCTAGGATTACAGGCGTGAGCCACCACCTGTGCATGTCTTTGATTTACTTCTTTTTTGTTTCTGTCTACTGCTTTGGGTTTGGGATTGTTCCTCTTTTCAGGAAGTTTCAGGTATATAATTAAAATACAGACTTGAGCTTGATGTAGGCACTCAGAGGTATACATTTTCCTCTGTGTACTGCATTTACTGTGTCCCAGAGGAATTGGTATTTTGTGTGTTCAATTTGTTAAATTTCAGAAACTTTCAGATTTTCATTATAATGTATTCAGTGCCCCACTGGTCATTCAGTAATGTGTTGTTCAGTCTTCATGTGTTTGAGAATTTTTTTTTTGCTTTAGCTGTTTAATTCTAAGTTTATTCTGTTGTGCTCTGACATGATTTGGCAAGTCAATTTATTTTTCTTTCATTTTGGATAGAATTTCTATGTAACATAGGATATGTTCTATTTTGAAGACTCTTCTAAGAGCTGTTGAGAAGAATGTTTCTATTGATGCTGAATGTATATTCTGTAGATGTCTGTTAGGGCTAAGCTGTCAATGTAGTTATTTAGGCCTGCAGTTTCTTGGTTGAGTTTTTCCTGGATGACCTATCCAAGGATAACAATGATGTGTTGAGATGTGTTTTTAGGTTAAGTAGTATTTGGTTGATGAAGTGGGGGTGCTCCAGGATTCAGGGCATTGGTGTTTAGACTTTTTTATATCCTCCTAATGGAGAGTTGCTTTAATCAATATATAATGTCACTTCCTCCTATTTTTAATTTGAATTCTATTTTATCTTATGTTAGTAATTCTACTGTGGCCTGTTTATGGTGTCCATTTGCTTGAAATTTTTCCTTCCAGCCTTTCAGTTTGAGTATGTGTTTGTTTTTGTCAATAAAATGTGTCTCTTGTAGATACTAGAGGGATGCATCTTGTTTATTGATACTAGTACCTAATCTATGTCTTCTGTTTGGAAATTTAAGTCCAATGATATTGAGAGTTAAGACTTTGAAATATTTGATAAGTCCTGCTGTGTTATGCACCTGTTGTTAGGAGCTGTGCCTCATCTACTCTTAATATATTTACCTTGTTCTCTGGTAGGGAGCATTCTATGTGACTAGTTGCTGTTCTTCTTGATCTTCTCTATGTAAGATATATTTGATTAACTTCTATCCTGCTGATTTGGTGGAGATACATTGTTTCAAGTTTTCTTTGTCATGAAATATTTTTATATATCCTTTTAATAAAAAGGATAGTTTGGCTTGGGACCGTATTCACGGTTGGTAGTTGTTTGCCTTTAATGTTTGTCATACATCATGCCAGGCTCTCCTTTTTACCATATCAGCTAAGAAATCTGTATTTATTCTGACTCTATATCTTTTATAAATAATCCGTCTTTTGCCAGGTGTGGATTTGATCTTCTGTTGTGATTTCTTTTTCTGGATTTAGGGTTTTGTCTAGACCATTAAGTGTAGGAGAAGAGATCAGTTGTGGTGAGATATTGTCATGTTAATACTTGTGTTTACAATGACAGTTCGGACTGTCCAGTGGTAAGGTGAATTGAGTCTGTGTTTAGATGTGACTGTCTCTGTTCATGATTTATTTCCCATGTGGCCCTTTGTTTCCAAACTGTAGTTGTGCTTTTGAATATGTTGGCAAACACAGTCACAGCAGTCACCTGCCTGGCTGGGTAACTTTTCATAGATTTCTGTTTTCTTGTGAAGACAGTATAAAATCTACCTCTGAATTTTATATCTATATTCAATTATAGCTCACTTGGTGTGAACCTCTAGAATTGGAATATCTTCTAGGACTCTCAATATCTGTTTCATTAGAGAGAGCTAGGGTAATTTTCTGTTGTTATTCTGCCATTGTTTTTAACTCTTTCTAAGTTATATTTATTTATATTGTGGATTTTTTTCACATAATTTATGATTTGTGATGGTTGTATCAGATTATTTTTGTTTTTATATTTGTGTTACTTTGAAATAGTGATTCCAGGCTTGTATGAAGAGACAGTAATAATATGAAATGTGAAGAGCCTAAGGCTTAAAGAGGTACAATGAAGCCCCAAGTAACTCCATTACAGGCTAACAACCATCTTGTGAGGTATGAATTACTAAAATAATCATGGGTTTGACCAAGAAATGACACAAAAAGAAAAACAATTCCTGGACAACTGAGACATAAATGATCCTTGGGAAAGCCACAGGAATTTTCTCCAGATGTATTGACCAAACACTGGGTGGCCATGCAGGACATGGTGACCCAGTGGCCAGACAATTCTCATCAATATCACATCCATAATAATAGTAGCCAATCACATATGTATAGCATAGTTTGCTTAAAATGTTAACCAATCCTGTAATTTCTCATGTAAAACTTCCTTAAAGTTGTTTGTTCAATACTATAAAAAAAAAACTGCTTATTCTATGCTCGGGGCTTCTTAGCATCACCGGTTACCAAGTGAGTGGAGGATCAACCTCGAGCTTGCAAATAAACGACTCCTTTGTTATTTGCATTGCTCGTTGTCTCTGATGGTCTTCAGGGTTTCTCAAGTCCAGGTACAACAAATAGGGGCTCATCTGGGACCTCCCTCATAAGCTCACCCAGAAACCTGATCAGGCAGTAGCAAAGAACAGCCGGTAAGTTTTGTAACTGTGATATTTGTGTAGTTTTCAGTTTGGGTCTTGGAGTTGGCAAGAAAACCTTGCGGACGTGCTATAAGGCAGCCAATGGGACCAGTGGGAGATTTCCCCCAGATGCCCGGGGAAAGTAAACTATTCACTAGTGCGGACATTTGGGCCCATCTGTAGTCCTGAACTGTCTGCTTGATAGTTTACAGGGTAGACTGTCCACTAGTGCGGACATTTGGAATGTCTGACAGTCTACCACCCAGTCTATCACCCACATGCTGTTAATGTGTCTTCTCTTAAAATCTGTGTGTCTGTCTGTATTGTGGCTTTCGTGGAACATTACCTCTTTCATATTCATCCTGACACAGATGCCTGGAAAGCCTGTTTGCCTCCATGTAAAATTGTTATGCTTTGTTCAGTTTCTTGTCCAGCAATAATTACTTTCTCTTTCAGACTCTCTTGTCTTCTGCCTCGAAGGGTGAAATTTGGCTTAGAAAGTTGGCCCACTTGCAGCAAAGCTAGGGTCGAGTAGTCTTTTACCGGATGACACTGCTGAAACATCACCAAGTGTCTCTGTCTACCTCTTTGGGATCTTAAACAGGCCAGCGAATCCACAATTTTCTCCTTGGGACACTCTGAGTTGTGGTTTTATCCTAAATCCCCGAAAGCACCAGTTGTTTAATTTTGTGATATTTGTAATTGCCTTCCTCCTTTTTTCTTGTCTTGTGTGTGGATTGATATTTGCTGAAATGAGTCAGAACCAAAGTACACCTCTTACCTTTCTGACAGATACTTTTAAAGATATTAAGGAAAGAGCTAACAATTTTGGTGTTGAAGTTAAAAAAGGAAAATTACTTACTTTGTGCAAGTCAGAGTGACCTACTTTTGAGGTTGGATGCCCGCCCCCAAGGAACTTTTAATCTAAACACCATTTGGGAGGTTAAATGTAGTGCTTTTCTCCCAGGAAGTGCAGGGCACCCCAATCAGATTCCCTATATTTTAGTATGGCAGAATTTGGTGCAGGAACCTCCAAAGTGTCTGTTGCCCTTTCCACCCCTTTCTGTCGATAAAAACAAGACTTTAGCATTAGAAAAGGTTGTGTCAACTACCCCCTCAGCATCCTTATATACCATTTTACAGGAAGGGAGTGAAGATCTTCTCTCATTAGCCTCTGATCTCCTCCCATACACTTCACTGCAGCATCCTCCACTCCTCATAGAGGAAGGGGAGGCAGCAAGAGATGAGGAGCAAGGAGCCAGCAGCAACTTGGACGGGCCAGCAGGAAGAACTCGTGGTAGCGTTCAGAGAGCTGCCAGCCTGAGACTCCCTGACACCACCATGATGGTGCTGTTCAGAGAAATTGGGCCACTGGACAAAACCAGAGACCCCCGACTTCAGTGTTGGCCCTTTCCACCAGTGACTTATATAATTGGAAAACACAAAATGCAAATTTTTCAGATAACCCCAAGGATTTTATTTATCTCCTAGATAGTGTAATGTTCATGTGCCAGCTGACCAGGGATGATTGCCAGGAGTTACTTCGGGTCTTGTTCCACACGGAAGAAAGAGAAAAGATTCAAACGGAGGCTAGGAAACTGGTTCTGGGGGATGACGGGTAGCCTACTGCTAACCCTGTTTTCACCAATGTATCTTTTCCATTAACCAGGCCTCCAAATGATGGTTGGGACTACAACACGGCAGAACGTAGGGGGAGATTAAGGGTCTATCTCCAGACTCTAATGGTGGATCTCAGGGAAGTAGCCTGCAAACATACCAATTTGGCTAAAGTATACATGGTCGTACAGGGAAGGAAACCCTATGATGCCTAAATAGTCGAGGTCTACACAGACTTTAGTGCACTTACTGCCAAGAAATATTGCATTAGGTCAAAGAATGTGCTAAGAAAGGGAAACTGAACAAAGCAGTGGCAGCCCCATAGAACCTCGACACTAATGGCTAATAGTACTGCTAATAATGAATAGAGATGTCAAGGTTCAATTCCCCTCCCTGAACCCAGGGTAGCACTGAGAGTGGATGGGACTCCAGTAAAATTTCTAGTGGATACCGGGATCTAGTACTCTGCTTTAATGAAGCCCCAAGGAAAAGTCTCAAATAAAATCTCTTGGGTGTTGGGCTAGGATGTAGCTCAGTGGCAAAGCGCTTGCCTAGCAAGTACAACGTCCTGGGTTCGATCCCCAGTACCAAAAAGAAAAGACAAAAAATACAGTTAAAAAACCCAAATAACAACAAAACACCTCTTGGGTGCAAGAAGGAATGGGCATTAAACAATACTCATGGACCACTGAAAGAACAGTGGACCTGGGGATGGGATGAGTGTCTCACTCATTCTTCGTTATTCCAGAAAGCCCTTATCCCTTATTGGGAAGAGACTTGTTAACCAAGGTCAGGGCACAGATTCACTTATATCCAGAAGGTCCCCAGGTGGAGGATGCTCAAGGCAGACCAATACAAGTATTGACTCAGGGCCTGGAAGATCAGGACCGGTTGCTCCAACCACCCTAGACTCCTGACCAAGAAATCACCTATTGGCTGGAAAGGTATCCAGAAGCTTGGGCAGAGACTGGCGAGTGGGACTAGCGAAACATAGACCAGCTCTCTTCATCAAAGTAAAATCAGGGGTGGACCCAGTTAGAGTTTGACAGTATGCTATGTCCATGGAGGCACAGGGGGAATTACACCCCACATTAGGCGTCTGCTAGACCTGGGTGTATTGCAACCCTGCCAGTCAGAGTGGAACACTCCCCTGCTACCAGTCTGCAAGCCCAAATCTAATGAATATAAGCCAGTACAGGACTTCAGGGAAGTCCATAAAAGGGTAATGGACAATCACCCTACCATACCGAACACCTACACTCTCCTGAGCACCCTGCATCAATATAGGCAGTGGTACATTGTATTAGATTTAAAAGATGCCTTTTTCAGCCTACCCTTGGTGCCCAAAAATCAAGTTCCCTTTGCCTTTGAGTGGACAGATGTCAAAGGAGGTGTCAATGGATCTGGACAAGTCTCATTCAAGGATTCAAAAACTCACCAACACTCTTTGATGAATATCTGCATGAGGACTTGGGTGAGTTTAGGGGAAGCCACCCTGGTCTGACTTTGTTGCAATATGTGGGTGACTTATTAACTGCTGGTGCAACTGAAAGAGAATGCATCCATGGAAAAGAAGATTTACCCCAGATATTGGGAAACCTTGGTTAATGAGCATGGGTCAAGAAAGCGTAAACCTGCAAATCAGAGATAACTTACCTGGGATATTTATTGAAATGGGGGCAGCGATGTCTCACCAAAGACAGAACAGAAACTGTCCTTCAAAATTATTCCAACACCACGGTCACAGCACCAAGTAAGGGTGTTTTTGGGTTCTGCCACCTTTTGCCATCTGTGAATCCAAGGGTTTGCAGAGCTGGCTAAACCTCTTTACGAGGAGAAGCAACTATTTCAATGGACAGAGGAAGCTGAATGAGCCTTTGAACAGATAAAAACTGCCTTATAATAAGCCCCAGTGTTGGAACTCCCTGATGCCAGTAAACCCTTTAACTAATATGTTGATGAACATAATGGAATAGCAAAAGGAGTCCTAACCCAATATTTGGGCCCATGAAGAAAACCAGTAGCCTACTTGTTAAAGAAATTATACTCAGTAACAGTAGGATGGACACCATGTCTGAGAATGATAGCAGCTACTGCTCTGATGGTAAAATACACAGATAAATTAACCATGGGACAAGAACTGTATGTGACCACCCTCCACACTATTGAGGGTGTGTTAAAGCAACCAACAGATCGGTGACTCAGCAATACCCAACTAACCCATTACCAAGGAATGCTACTCAACCCTCTCAGAATCAATTTCCAGGCTCCCTCGGCTCTCCATCCTACTAGATCAGGATCTAAACATGCCACTACATAACTGCTCAGAAATCCTGGCACAAGTCCATAACATCCAAGAGGACTTAAGGGTCCAGCCATTGCTGGACGCTGAACTCGTGTGGTTTACAGATGAAAGCAACTTTGTTCATCAGGGGCAGATATATGCGGGAGTGGCAGTAGTGTCTGAAACTGAAGTGGTCTGGGCTGAACCTCTACCAGTAGCCATATCAACCCAGAGAGCCAAGTTAATAGCCCTGACCCAAGCTCTAACACTGGGAAAAGACAAAAGTGTAACTGTGTACACTGACAGTCCATATGCATTTGCAATGACTCATGTACACAGAGCTATTTACAAAGAATGATGATTACTGACATCTGAAGGAAAAACCATCAAAAATAAAGATGGAATCTTGGCTTTAATTACTGCTCTTTGGCTGCCTAAGTTAGCCATTGTTCATTGCCCTAGACATCAAAAACCTAAAAATGCTGTGAGTAAAGGCAGTACACTGGCCTACAGAATAGCCCAGGAGGTGCCATTACAAAGCCACTCTATAATGATGATGAAAACCCAGACCCTGGTACAAGAACTCTTCAGGATACTCCAATATACACCACAGAGGACTTGAAATGGATTGATCAACTGCCGATGGCACAATGCCTAAATGGTTGGTGGAGAGATTTTAGGAGCAACAATATCTTACCAGAGCAGTTAGGGAGTAAAGTACTGCTTAAGTTGCATTGAAGCACCCACATAAGTGCAAGGAAGATGTAAGATCTGGTGAGAAATACTGGACTTTGGATCAAAAATAACCATGCTAAAATAAAACAGATTGTCAGGGACTGTAAGGCATGTCAACTGACAAATGCAAGGAAGAACCAAACAGAAACAGGCAGTCAAATCAGAGGAGATATACCAGGAACTTACTGGGAGGTGGACTTCTAACTGGGCAAGTATGGATATAAATATCTGTTAGTTTTCATAGATGGGTAGAATCCTTTACTACAAAGCGCGAAACTGCACAGGTAGTGGCTAAGATGTTAATAGAAGAGATCATTCCCTGGTTTGGCTTCCTTATTATGATAGGATCAGATAATGGACCAGCTTTCATGTCCAAGGTAAGTCAAGGAATTGCAAGTACTCTTGCGCTTATAGACCCCAGAGTTCAGGAAAGATGGAAATGTTGCATAAAACTCTAAAAGAGTCCCTGACCAAATTGACCATGGAGACTGGCGGCAACTGAGTAACTCTCCTTCCCTTTGCCTTATACAGGGTATGCAACTCCCCTTTAAAATTGGTCTTTCCCCTTATGAAATTGTATTTGGAGTGCCTCTTCCACAATTCCTAACTTGTCGCACAGTTGCTTAGAAAAGATGATGACTCTGAACTTTTGATCTCCCTCAGGGCCCTACAGAGGGCCCACCTTGATGTCTGGCCAGACTGAGGGTGCTATACAAGTCGGGCCATCCACCAATCCCATATCACTTCTGCCCCGGTGACTGGGTCCTGGTGAAAAGACACTGAGAGGAAAACCTAGAGCCGAGGTAGAAAGAACCTTATGTGGTCATCTTCACGACACTGACAGCAGCCCTCAAAGTCGACGGCATTGCTACCTGGATCCACCATTCACATTCGAAGCCTGAAAATCCCATAGCGGATCTCGTTGCAGACCCAGATTGGCAAGTCTCACACTCCAAAGACAATCTTTTAAAGCTCAAATTCAGTTGTAAAAAGATTTAGTCACAAGTTGGTTATTGATGTATAACTTACTTGGAAATTGTATTAGCATAGTAGTAAGTGCAGGCAATCCCCCCACCCATAAGTTGGACTTGGATTGTTAGTAATCAGGTAACTGGTAAATGTGTCCATTTGGCCATGAAAGAGGGATCATCATTATGGTTCCCAGACAAGCTCACATTTAACTTCTTACAGTTTGCTGATGGAGTATGGGAAGGACCTAGGCTTATGAAATGTAGATGGAGACACTGGTATATATGCCCAGGGGGAAAAAAGACTAGTAAATTTGGAGGACAAGAGGACTTTTACTATAAGAGCTGGGACTGCAAAACAAGTACCTTAGGAAAATGGAAAGGAATGTGAGGAGACCTTGTTACGTTTACCAAACCAGAATGTGCAGCCATCCAGTTTAATGGACTGCCTGTACAAAACAAATTAGGGTCTTCCAGGATTCTGATGCCTGATTGATATTTCGGTTCACAGACATCGGCAAACAAGCCCTAGGATGGGAATTAGGAAAGAATTGGGGACAAAGATTGTACAGGGGAGAGACAATGATGGCATTCTCATAAACCTACAAGCATTTGCCACAGCCAGTTATTCCCCTTCAGCGATGGGACCAACACAGTTTTAAAACCAGTCTCTGCTGTAAAATCCAAAGTTGACAACAAGAAAGAGCTCTTGGTTGTAGTGACCCCATCTCCTCCGAAAAAGGGAGACCCCCTTAGGGAGAACATCTTGCCAGAGGATTCCCTATGGCAGCTGTTGGTTCAAACTTACAATGTGATCAATCAGATCCTGATATTACAAGTTCTTCTTGGATGTGTTATGATATGAGACTTCCATTTTATGAGGGTATTGCAGTGGTACAGAATGTAACAAATGGTAAAAAACAACTAAATCATTTATGTGGGAACAAAAGGAAGCAAAACTTACACTACAGACAGTTATAGGACAAGGGTTATATGTGGGACGAGTACAAACTATCTTTACTCACTTATGTAATCAGACCCAAGAATGGATTCCAGAGGAAGGATATCTATTACCTCCCCAAGATGCTTGGTGGGCATGTTCAACTGGCCTAACTTCCTGTGTCCACTTAGAAGTATTTTAGGACTAACAGTGTTTGTGTCATGGTACAACATATCCCTCGACTGCTCTACCATTCTCATGTAGACATGATGATAAAGATGTCTGCAGCAAGCTATTGGCCCAGAAAACCTAAAAGAGAAATAATAACAGCAGTAACAACGGGGCCCTAGTATGCTTAGATGGACTAGGAACTGGGGTGGCATCCCTAATTACTCAGAGAACATCTTACACTAGCCTTTGTGCTGCTATACATGAGGATAACAAAAACCTGGAAAGCTCTATAGGCTTCCTTCAAAAATCACAGGACTCTTTAGCCGAGGTAGGGTTGCAAAACAGATAGGGGCTGCACTTAATTTTCTTACAACAAGAAGGTCTATGTCCTGGCCTCGGGGAAGAATGCTGCTTGTACACTAATCATTCCGGAGTTGTAAAAGAATCTTTAGCTAAATTAAGAGAGGCACTAGCAAAACGAAAAAGAGAAAGAGAATAACAAGTAGGATGGTTTGAATCATGGTTAATTATTCCCCTTGCATAACCACCTTAATATTCACTCTGTTGGGCCCCATTATCATTCTGGTACTTGTGTTCACAGTAGGGCCTTGCATTGTAAATCGACTAGTGATGTTTGTTAAGCAACGTGTAACACCATGCAGATGATGGTATTAAGAACACAATATCAACTGATTCCTGACAAAAGACATAGTGCAGGTCCGTAAGGACCATGATTGGCCCTTAAGGTGCATGTTAGAAAGGGGGAAATGAAGAGACTAAAGCATAAAGAGGCAAAAAGAAGGCCTAAGTAACTCCAGCACAAGCTAGCAAACATCTTGTGAGGTATGAATTATTAAAATAACCATGGGTTTGACCAAGAAATGACACAAAAAGAAAAACAATTCCCGAACAATTGAGATATAAATAATCCTTGGGAAATTCACAGAAATTTTCTCCAGATGCATTGACCAATCACTGGGTGGCCATGCAGGACATGGTGACCCAGTGGCCAGAGAATTCCCATCAATAACACTCAATAATGATATTAGCCAATCACATACGTATAGCTTAGTTTGCTTAAAATGTTAACCAATCCTGTAATTTCTCATGTAAAACTTCCTTAAAGTTGTTTATTCAATAGTATAAAAACTGTGCTGATTCTATGCTCAGGGCCTCTTAGTGTCACCGGTTACTGAGTGTGTGGAGGACCAACATCGAATTTGCAAATAAACGACTTCTTTGTTATTTGAATTGGTCATGATCTCTGGTGGTATTCAGGGGATCTCGAGTCCAGGTACAACAAATGTATATTAGTACATTGAAAGAAAGAGAGCAGACATTTTAACCTATTTGCTACAAGTAAATTAATATTAAACAAAGCTAATTAAAATAATTACTTACTGTTCAGAGGATGAGTATAGTACTCTTGGATATCTTGGAGGAAAAGACTTTAGACTCATTGCAACTGATGCCTTACATTGAAATTAGTGGCTAAACTTTCTTCTTCAGAAAGGCAAAAGCTCCATGTCTTTCATAATAGTATTATAAAATTATAATATCTGCATGTTGAATTGTTTTCCTCTGCTATTTTCAATACCATTCTTCATCCATTAGGTATCCAGGGCTTTGAATGACCAATTCCTTAAAATACCTATATTGCTTATATTGTGATAGAAATTTCCATAATATTCATATGAATTTATCTCTGAGTCTCATCTTGAGCTGTATTCATATAAAATTTATGCAGTCTCAAGCAAGAAACCTGAGTATTTTACTCTTTTCTATGTTTTAATCAATACATCTATTCTCTTTAGAAACGTTCTCATCTTTTATAATGCTCCAGCAAACATGTATTTCTAGTACTTTTATTGAAATAAATATAACATATGGAACATGAAAACAAAACCTCCCTTATGACTTTAATGTAAACCCTTGGGAATTTGCATTAAAAGCACAATTCACATATCTATACATGAATAATCTAATGGTTAAGTCAATTAGACACAAGCACTATCATACCACATAAAGTCTCAATTTACTTAAAGGCACCAAAATATTGGTGTTCATGAATATCACTCATTTTTAGAAAATGACTAGTCACAACAAAGTTTATATTATATTTCAAATTTTAAAAATGGAAATGATGTGAATATCCTGTTTCCAGGAATAGATTTATTCAGCAGTGAAAAAAAAAATAAGGGTTTGTCATATAGAATGAAAGATGTAAAAGCAGACTGTCTTTCCTTCAGACGATAAGTACATGCATATCGTGCAATTTATTCAGATACTATAAAAATTCATGAAAGGTGGTACGGTTGGGGGGGAGGGGGGAAGGGTTGGGTTGGGGGCTGGAGAGGAGGCTGGGAAGGGATGTGAAGGGTAAACAAAGGAGGAGGCTGCAACGCTTGATAAGAAATGTACGCATTATCCTGCCCATGTAATTGTAACCCCTCTATACAGTATGTTCAAAAAAAATAAAATTAAATTCAAAAAAATTCATGATCAGAAGTGATAGGTAAGCAAAGTAAGTGGAAAACTGAATATGTAAATTGTGCTTTCAATATAGGATGACAATTTTCCAATAAATGAGCCTATAGATGATGATTTTCTATCTGTAACACACATCCAGTATTCTACATTTTATTCTTCTACTTTCATGATGTCAATTGCTACTAAAGTATCAAGGTGGGCGCTTTCTTGGTTCCTAGATCCAATAAATTTTAGTATTTTGGAACAGTAGTATAAATTCATGGAGTTTGACTTGAATATCAAGTTTGAGGATACTGTATTTAGGGTATTGTTAATTGGCCTGAAGCAGCCAGGAACATATTATGAATACTCAGACCCACAGTAAACTAAGAACTAGGGACTTGATCTTGGGGAAAGATAAAGGTCCAGGCAAGATCTTAAGCCGAAATAAAGCAATGGAGCAAACATCAATCAATAATCATTACAGATGAATGCAACTGATCTCTGATGTGTCTGGGTGGCAGCTGTGTGTGTGTGTGTGTGTGTGTGTGTGTGTGTGTGTGTGTGTGTGTGTGTGTGTGTGTGTAAGAGAGAGAGAGAAAGAGAGACAGAGAGAGAGAGAGAGAAAGAGAGAGAGAGAGAGAGAGAGAGAGAGAGAGAGAGAGAGAGAGAGAGAGAGAGAGAGAGAGAGAGAGAGAGAGAGAGAGGTGTAGAGAATTTTAATGTGCCTTCCATATTTACAGTCCATAGAGCATTACTTGTTAGGGAGAAGGTGCTCATAGCAGAGTTCTCATACCACTCTCATCTCTTTTTACTGCAAAAACACTTGCTTAATATCTAATTAAAAAGAGAAAAATAAACTAACATTGTACATGATTGTTTTGAAAATTAATTGGCATATTGAAGGCCAAAGGGAGGAATTGGAAATTAATATAATCTTTTTCCTCTCTTCTGATTATTACACCTCAATAGTTGTGATTTTCTGGAGTCTCCTGTAATGTACTCATTGATGAATTACTAATATGCTTAATAATATGAAACATATGATAGAGAAATAGATCAGCCAGCAAGCACAATGAACTAGTGATAAGATAGAGCTTTTGAGAAAGGTTGCCACATCTTTTAGGAATGCAATTCCTTCATATGAACTTCAAATTTTATGGCTTTCCCTGTGTTATTAAAAGGTAAGAAAGTACTGTAGAAACAAAAATTCCTGTTCAGTCAAGTAGAAAGTCCTCATGTTCCCATATTCATGTAGCCAATTTCCATTCCATAAAGACTCTTTGTTAGAGTGTTTCCATTTATTGTACTTCAGCATATCATCCTTCCCTGTTGGAGACAGGAAAAAAGATAATTTTATTTGAATATTCTTTTACATAAGTTATTGTGTACAGGCATGATTTGTATAATTACAGAAGTTTGTAATAAATGTAAGTAGGGATCATGTCACAATTAAAAAATATAATTAAAATCACATAACAAGTTTAGAAGTCACAGAATTTTGTGCATGAAAACATAAATTAGATTAGTTGCAGAATTTCTATTTTGAGATAAACTTTATATTAAAGTATAAAGTACTTTACTAAGGGTTGAAACATTTTCTTCACAGATATATTTCTTAGAGATATTTTTGCTTTATAATTTTAAGAAGAAAAATGGACTCAAAGTAATTATTTTTTAAAAACATTATTTTCCTGTTACCATGTGATTTACCTCCAAATTAGATATCCAGATATAAGATTTAACTTAATTTAACCAAAAATATTTATTGAGTATAAGAACCTGCTTCACACTAAGTTTAAAAACATAATGAGTCTGAAATATTCTCTGTGTGAACTGTGTTAATATTATTTACAATGTGAGCGAAATGTTTAAACAGTAGTATTTATTTTAGCTTAATTGCTCTGAGGAGACAATAAATGATTTAATCAAAGGCTAAAAATGACTAGATTTAATATTTAGAATTCAGGAAATGTTTTTGACCACACTGGTTACTGGAGCCTTCTCAACAACCTCATGAGATAATTTATATTGATGAAGCAAAAATCCCAGAGATTAGACATTTATGAATAAAAAAATTGTGGCATTTTGAATATGTAAACTATGTGTCAAACATAGAAAATTTAGCTTTTAAATATCTGAATATAATAATTCATTTAATTGCAGGATAATTGCTTGTTCTGAAAGGAGATATAATTGCATTCATTTTGAAAAGTAATCCTAATTACTCATTTGAATAAGAGACAATATTTAAAATATCATTCATTCAAGAAACAAGATGTACAGTTAGTTGTTTTTTATGCCAATTATGTTCCCTAACTTACTAGAAATATTAAATTAGTAAACTTAAATCATTGCTTTGTAGAAAAATAGAAATTTAGTTTCTTAAAACTCATGACTATAACTTTTTCTCAATTACTAAGTAATAATTTTTTTTATCATGGAACCTTATTTAATACATTTTTATTCATTAAGTTAAATAACTGCCCAATGATAATATAAAATATTCATGAACAAAGTTTGTGTAACACAAATATTTTTTTCAAAGACAAATCATGGTTCTTTTACAGAACACTAGAAGGCAGTGTATTCTTTATTAACTTTTATTTATTTTGTTAAAATTTATTGTCAGAAGTGGCAATTCCATAATATATTTAAATCATTTGGTTATACTCTCTCTATTTCCTTTTCATTACCCTTTTTTCCAAAGATCTGTTTTTCACATGAAATTACATCTTTATATATGCACATATAATCTAATTTGGAAAAAATAGATTTAAGCTAAACTGCAACTTAAGTCAAGATGTAGAGTGGAATAACAGGATGGAAAAAACTTGAATATTTTTGTTAACTTCTGAATTGAACTATTATTATTATTATGAGTAGGGTTAGGATCCCAGACAGAATTAGAATTAGGGTTAGAGAAATAGAAAATTTAGGTTTAAAACAGGATGACCCATTGCAACAATGATACTCAAAGACCCTATGTTGAAAATAAACTTTACACCATGGGGAGGGAGGACTAAGAGAGGTGAGGTAGTAGGAGAACAGCAAAGAAGGGGGTAACAATGCTCAAAAACAAATGTACTCATTACCTTACACATGTAGCTAATCCTTATTTAAAGCATCTTTACTATAAAATAAAATTTGAAAAAATAATGAAGACGGGCGCTGGTGGCTCATGCCCATAATCCTAGCTACTCAGGAGGCTGATATCAGAGGACAATGGCTCAAAGCCAGCCTGGGCAGGAAAGTCCCTAAGTCTCTTATCTCCCATAAACCACTAGAAAACCTGAAGTGGCATTGTGGCTCAAGTGGTAGAGCACTCGCCTTGAACTGAATAATGTTGGGACAGCGCCCAAGGCCAGAGTTCAGGCCCCACGACCGACCAAAAACAAAGAAAAATAAAACTTGACAGGAAATAGAAAAATACTTAAAAAATTTAGTCTCAAAATGCAAGTAAAATTTAGACCTACACTCTGAGCAAGAGAATAAATGTGCAATAGAGGCTTGCTATTAACATTATGATTTGCTTATATGTAGGCTTAGGATTAGGCAAGGTGTTCCAGTTAGAGCTGGGGTTAGGATGAGAAAAAGATGTAAGAAATAAAAAGGTGTATATAAGTAAGGTGTATATAAGATTTAAGATATAAAAGGGTGTAAAACTGAAACATATTTTAAGAAGAATGAATGGCATCAAGGTTAAAATGAATGAAAACCAGTGTCTGTGTTACTTTAAACATTCAGATATAATTTGGCTTAAAGTGTGAATTACTTTTTGTTCTGGTTTAGGTTAGGGAAGGATAAGTTTTAGGGTAAAATTTAGCTTTCCAATAAGAAGCAGAACCAAAAAAAATGTTTGATCGAATAGTTATCCTTACATGAACCATTTGGTTAATGTAAATCAGATTGTGATTAGGATTAGGTTTCAGATTAAAGGGTGTTGAGAATAGGATAAAGAAATTGGTTAAACTAGTGAATTGTGCCTGTTATCCTAGCTACTCATGAAGCTGATTTCTGAGGATCGCAGTTCAATGACAGCCAGGGCAGGAAAGTCCATGAGAATTTTATCTCCAATTAAATACCAGAAAACCCAAATGTGGTGCTGTGTCTCAAGTGGTAAAGCACACACCTTGAGCTAAAGAACTCAGGGATCATATCCATGCCTAGAGCTTAGGGATCTTGCCCAGGCCCAGTGTTCAAGCCTTATATCGGACAAAAAGAAAGAAATGTGTTAAATGTTAAGTAAAGCTGAATTTATTTCCTGTTTCTAGGAATTCAGAAAAAGCTAGGATAATAGAAGTACAATGTATTTCATAATATCAGGATTTGAAATCAATGCTTATATGATTCCTCTTAAGGAACAAGATAGATTCTGAGATAAGAGTGAGAAAATCTGTAGTGTTTAGGAAAACCTGCAATTTATTTCAAGAATTACAAGTGGAATTTCAATAAGGATGACACAAAAAGAGAATTTTACATAAATTTTAGAATTGGGATATCATTAGTGTCTTGGACATGGTTAGGATTCTAGCCATAGTTAGGATTAGAGTGAAGGAGAAAAAAAATCATTTTTATTTTTCTAGTTTTTCATTTCTCCTTTTGATCCCTCCCCTCCTCTTATCCCATCACCTTTCTTCTCTGAATACTATTTCTTCAAACTTGCAGCTTATAAGGGTTTCACTTTTTAATTTTAAATTTTGGGTTTTCCATTTTTTCTTCTCCTTTTTTTCTTTTTCTACTTTTTTATTTATTCATTCTTTTCTTTTTCTTTTTTCTTTTTTTCTCTCTCTGCTATCATTCTGTCCAATCCATTTCCCTATTTGAGATCAGGACTCGGTTAAGTCCACACTCCCTCACCTTCTCACATCCCTCTAATCCTTTTGTTCCCCACATTTTCGCTAAGCCTAATCATTTCTGGTTGCAAAATGCTTCTTTGCTGTTCTTAGGCAATTAAGACATAGTTGTTTGATGTTGAATAGATTGTATCTCTTGAACTAGATTGTATCTGCAGACTTTTGACTGTGCAACTACGGATTTTGGTTGATGCATACCTTACAATAGTGTTCTAGCACAAAACTGGTGTTACTCTCATGCCAAATAGGCAGAACAAACCAGAAAAACACAAGAAAAATGGCAAGTCGGGGGATGTCAACTCCCACTCATGACAATCAGGGGACAGAACAGATAATAAATAATCCAGAGGTGAGTTCCCAAAAAGCTCTACAAACACTTCAGGTAAACAGGGTAAATGAATAGAGTGAAAACATGCAAAGGTCTCAGTGTGAGCATGATAAGGATAGAGAGAAGGCAAAAAAAGATCAATACATGTGTGTCATGAGCGTGAGGAAGCTACTCAAAGATTGATACAGGAATTTCGTGAGCAGATTGAGGACACTTAAAGAGAAAAAAAAAAAAAAACGAATTGCCTGAGCAGGTTGAGATAAAAGAGATAGATAGGAATTGCGTGAGAAGGTTTAGATCAGACAAAGAGATAGATAGGAATTGTGTGAGCTAGCTGAGAACAGATAAAGAGAAGTAAGGAACGACATAAGCAGGCTGAGAACACTCAAAGAGAACTACAAAAATTGCGTGAACATGGGGTAGCTAATCGAAGACAAATATAGGAACTGAGAGATCGGAATGAGAATAGACTAAGATCAATAGAGGCATTCATGCAATCCATAAACAGAGAGCTGAAAGAAATCAGGGAGACCACAAAGGGAATGCTGAAAGGAGCCCAACAGAAGGAATGGGAGTCCAAGGAAAGCATAACCAATCAACTAAGTGATTTGAGAATATACACTAAACACCAAATTAAGGAAGTAAAGAAGTTCATAGATCTTAAAAAGCTCCAACACAGAATTTGAAGCCATCAAAACCAACCAATTAGAAGGAAAAGAAATAAAAACAAAGTAGAAAGTCTTGACAATAGGTTAGATCATGCAGAAGATCAAATCTCAGGGATCGAAGACAGCCCAGGTATCATAGAGAAAGAACATATAACCATCCAAGACAAATCCAAGAAATATGACAGATCTATTCAACATTTGGAAGACATCATCAGAAGGCCTAATCTGAGGATAATGGGTATAGAGGAACACATGGAGAGAAAAGTTAATGGTCTAGGAAATTTGATTAACAGGATACTAGCAGAGAACTTCCCAAACATGCAAAAAGATAGGCCTATTCAGATACAAGAAGCTTTTAGAAGTCCAAGTAGGCCAGACCAGAACAGGACATCTCACCAAAACAATATAATCTGCAAAGGATGAATTCAGACCAAGGAAAAGATCCTTAAAGCTGTCAAGGAGAAAAGATCAATCACCTATAAAGGGAAACCAGTTAGAATCACCTCAGATTTCTCAGCACAGACAACTAAAGCAAGAAGAGCTTGTGATGGTGTATGCCATGCCGTAAAGGGAAACAACTATCAACCAAGAATACTGTACCCAGCTAAACTCTACTTCATAACTGAAGGTCAAATAAAAACCTTCCATAGCAAAGAGAAATTGAAACAATACATATCCACCACACCAGCTCTACAAAAGTTTCTTAAAGATGTCCTACACATAGAAAACCAACAAGACCACAATAAAGGCCAAGAAACTGCACCCAAACTGAGAATCCAAGAACCATAGGAAGAACCCAGTTGGCACAGCTCCCATGAAGTTGGATAAAATGGCAGGAACTCCCAAATACCTCTCAGTCCTATCTCTTAACATTAACGGACTTAACTCTCCAATTAAGCAACATAGACAGTTCAGTTGGATTAAAAAACAAGATCCTTCTATCTGCTGCCTTCAGGAGTCACATCTTGCCCATAAAAACAAACACATTTTGAATGTGAAAAGCTGGAACAAAATCTACCAAGCAAACGGCCCCCATAAACAGGCAGGTGTTGCAAGCCTCATATCAGAGAAAATAGACTTCAAATTAAAATCAATGAGAAGAGATAAGGAAGCTCGCTATATACTAATTAAGGGATCCCTCCTTCAGGAGGATATTACAATTCTAAATATCTATTTTCCAAACAACGGAGCACCCAAATTTATCCAAGGAAAACTATTTTCCCTCAAATCCCACATAGATCCAAAGACATTAATTGTTGGGGTCTTTAACACACCACTCTCCCCACTAGATAGATCAACTCGGCAAAAACTCAACAAAGAAACCACAGACCTAAAAAACTGCATAGATCAACTAGATTTCACAGACGTCTACCGAATATTTTACCTAGCAGCATCAGAATACAGGTTTTCTCAGCAGCATATGGAACATTTCCCAAAATAGACCACATATTAGGTCACAAAAGCAACTTGCCCAAATTCAGAAACACTGAAATTATACCTTGCATTCTCTCAGACAAAAGGGGAAGAAAATTAGAACTCAACACCGAAATCCACCAAAGAAAGTCCTGTAACACATGGAGGCTGAACAACACTGTTGGACCACCAGTGGGTCATGGAAGTGATTAGACATGAAATTCAAGTATTCATTATATTCAACAAAAATGTACACACAAATTACCAGCTCCTCTGTGATATAGCAAGGGCAAGGTATAGGTCTGAGTGCCTACATCAACGAATTGGAGAGATCTGAAACCAACAATTTAATGAGACATCTGAGCTTCCTTGCAATGGAGCAGCAAGATAAACCCCAATCTAGTAAATGGAAAGAAATAAAATAAAATATATTAATTAAAATTAAATTAATTAAAATAAATAAAATAAAATCAGAAATTAAATTAATTACAATCCAAGAAGACCATAGAGAGAATCAACAAAACAAAGAGTTGGTTCTTGGAAAAAATTAACAAAATAAACAGACCCTTAGCAAATCTTATCAGAAAAAGATGAGAACACACCCAAATAAATAAACTCAGAGATGAGAATGGAAACAATACCACAAAAACAACCAAGATTCAGTACATTATATGGGAATATTTCTCAAACCTTTATGCTCATAAGTTTAAGAACTTGGCAGAAATGGACCTTTTTCTAGCAAATATAAATATAGGGAAACTAATCCAAGATGAATTAAGCCATATTAACAGGCCCATATCAAGCATTTAAATAGAAACAGCAATAAGCGGACTCCCATCTGAGAAAAGGATCAGATGGTTTTACAGCAGAATTCTACAAGGCCTTCAAATCAAAACTCACACCAATATTGCTTCAAATCTTCAATAAAATTGAAAGAGAAAATTCACTACTGAATTCATTCTATGAAGCTATAATAACCCTCATCCCAAAACCAGGCATGGATTCACCAAAGAAAGAGAACTATAGACCCATTACTTTGATGAACATTGATGCAAAATTTCTCAACAAAATTTTGGCCAATCGACCTCAACAATTCATCCAAAAGAACTTACACCACGATCAAAAAGGGTTCATTTCAGGGATGCAAAGCTGGTTCAAAATATGGAAATAAATTATCATATTTCATCACATCAACATGAGCAAAGATAAGAACCACATGGTTAAGTCAATAGATGCAGAAAAAAATTGACAAGATCTAACACCCCTTTATGATTAATGTTCTGGGAAAATTAGGAATCTATGGAATCTTCCTCAATACAATAAAAGCTCTATATGAGAAACCTACAGCCAGTATTATACTCTAAAATCCTCTAAAATCAGGAACGAGACAAGGATGTCTACTCTCCCCACTGCTCTTCAATCTAGTATTAGAATGCTTCGCTAGAGCAATAAGACAAAATACAAACATAAAGGGGATTCAAATAGGGAAAGAAGCAGTTAAACTCTCCCTCTTCTCTGATGACATGATCTTGTATTTAAAGAATCCCACAGACTCCACTCCCAAATTACTCAAGGTGATCCAAAATTTTGGCAAATTAGCAGGGTATAAAATTAACCCTCAAAAGTCAATGGCTTTTCTGTATGTTAACAATGAGAATAGTGTGGCTGAAATTAGGAAAGCAACTCCATTTGTAATTGTCCCACACACAAAAAAATGAAATATCAAGGTTAACTTAACCAAAGAAGTTACGGGTATTTATGATGAAAACTTTGAAAACCTGAAAAAGGAAATCAAAACAGAACTTAGAAGGTGGCAAAAATTCTCATGCTCCTGGATTGGAAATAACAACATCGAGAAAATGGCAATATTTTCCAAGGCAATCTACAAATTCAATGCGATACCTATCAATATTCCTACCTCCTTCTTGAAGGAAATAGAAGAGGCAATCCAAAAATTCATATGGAACATAAAAAACACCGAATAGCAAAAACGATCCTTAACAGAAATAATAGTGCTGGAGGCATATCAATACCAAATTGTAAGCTCTACTACAAAGCCATAGTAATCAAAACAGCTTGGTACCGGCACAAGAACAGACCTCAGGACCAATGGAATAGAATTGAAAACCCAGAAATGAACCTAGAGACATATAGCCATCTAATCTTAGATAAGGGAGCTAAAAAAAATAGAATGGAAGAAAGACAGCCTCTTCAGTAAATGGTTCTGGCAAAAGTGGTTAACAACTTGTAGAAAACTAAATCTACATCCTTATATATCACCCTGCACCAGAATCAACTCCAAAAGGATCAAGACCTCGGAGACAAACCATACACCCTGAAGACATTACAGGAAGGAATAGAAGAAACCCTAGGTCACTTTGGCATAGGATGACATTTTGTTAATAGAGACCCAGAAACACGAAAAAATCAAAGAAAGGTTGGACAAATGGTATTGCGTGAAATTGCAGAGCTTCTGCATGGCAAAGGACATAGCTAGCAAGAGCAATAGAAAGCCCACAGATGGGGAGAAGATCTTCACTAGCCATATAACGGACAAGGGTCTCATATCTAAAATATACCTGGAAATCAAAAAATTAACTTTCCCAACAACAAATCTTAAAAGAAACAACTGCCCAATTAATAAGTAGGCTAAACACTTAAAGAGAAACTCCTCTGAAGAGGAAAGAAGGATGGCCAATACACACATGAAGAAATTCCCAACCTCTCTTGCCATAAAAGAAATGCAAATCAAAACAACATTGAGATACCACCTCATCCCAGTTAGAATGACTATAATCAAGAACTCTAATAACAACAGATGTTGGAGGGGATGTGGACATTGTTGGTGGGTGCGTAAGCTTGTTCAACTACTTTGGAAAGCACTATGGAGGTTCCTCCAAAGACTCCACATAGAGCTCCCCTATGACCCAGCAATCCCACTTTTGGGCATTTACCCAAATAATCACAAACAAGACCACGCTAAAGCAACCAGCACAACTATGTTTATTGCAGCATTATTTACCATAGCTTAGATATGGAACCAACCCAGATGCCCCACAGTAGATGAATGATCAAGAAAATGTCGTACAGGTCCACAATGGAATTTTGTGCCTCCATCAGAAAGAATGACATTGTCCCATTTGTTAGGAAATGGAAAGACTTGGAAAAATTATATTAAGTGAAGTAAGGCAGGACTAAAGAAACATAGGTCCCATGGCTTTCCTTATTTGCAACAACTAGTATATATCTGAGTCAAGCAGAAAAGGTCAGATAAGTTGATGTTAGGGAAATGAACCCTAAGATTTGTATTCAAATGTTTTTTTTTTCTTTCATGAGATTGTTTCTAAAATATTTAGAAGATTATTTATTGGTTCCTTTTTATGTCCCTCCCCCATGATATAACCCCTGGTTTCACTGTATATGATGTTTGTGTAATTTGAGAAGGGGAAGGGAAAAAACAAATCGTTAAATCATGGATACAGGTGGACCCATTGCAACAATGAGATATACAAGACATTATGTCGAAAAACAAACTTTACAACTTTGGTGGGTTGGGGTAGGTGGATAAGGAGGATTCACTGGGGGGACCTGGGGAGGATGGGAAGAGATGGGAAGGGGAAACAAATAGGAGGCTACAATGTTTGATAAGAAATGTACTCATTATCTTGCACATGTAATTTAACCCCTCTGTACAGTATTTTCACAATAAAAAAACAGCTTGATCCTAGCACAAGAACAGACTCCAGGGCCAATGGAATAGAATTGAAAACCCAGAAATGAACCTAAAGACCTATAACCATCTAATTTTTGGAAAGGGAGCTAAAAAAAATAGAATGGAAGAAAGACAGCCTCCTCAGTAAATGGTGCTGGCAAAATTGGTTAACTATTGTAGAAAATGATAGCTACAACCTTATATATTACCCTGCACCAGAATCAACTCCAAATGCATCAAAGATCTCGGAGTCAAAGCAGACACTCTGAAAACATTACAGGATGGAATAGGAGAAACTCTAGGTCTCCTTGGCACAAGCTGAAATTTTCTTAATAGAGACCCAGAAACACAACAAATCAGTGAACGTTTGGACAAATGGGATTGCATGAAATTGCAGAGCATCTGCATGCAAAGGACATAGCTAGCAACATCAATAGAAAGCCCACGTATTGCGAGAAAATCGAAGATCTTCACCAGCTATACAACGGACAAGGGTCTCATATCTAAAATATACTTGGAACTTAAAAAATTAAATTCCTCAACAACAAATCTTCAAAGAAACAACTGCCCAATTAATAAGTGGGCTAAAGACTTTTGGAGTGTGTTCCTTACTCATGTTAAACTTGTCTGTAAACTTCTGATTGAGAGTATTACAAAAGGAAACAATATGCCATTTGAAGGCCAGCATAGAACAAAAGGAAATATTTGTTTTAAAAGTGTTCTGCTGCAAAGAAACAAAGACATGGATGTTTTAAAGTGTCTTATGCATGGATGTTTCACTCCTGGGATGATTTTCTTGTTGCAGGACTCAGTTATCAATTCCTTAATCTGGTCCGGAGTTTTCCATTGCAATAAGGATTCCAAAAAAGCAGGATCCAGTGAGTAGGATCAGCAAAAGCAGCCCCCTCTCAGACCAGTACTCCTTTAAGGAGGCTCCCAAAGAAATAACTGGTGTTTGTTTTGTTTGTTTAGTTTGTGCTGGTTTTGGGGCTTGAACTCAGAGGCTAGACCCTGTCCCTGTACAGTGTTCCTGCCCACCTGCCCCCAAAGCTAGTACTCTACTTTTTGAGCCAAAACTGCACTTCTGGCTTTTTTGGTTTTTAATTACAGATAAGAATTTGACACACTCTCCTGTCTGGTTTGGCTTTGAATTAAGACAGTAAGAAAGCTAACTGACATCAACTTTACGGACTTCTATTTTGAACCAAGAAATACTAGATGAAGCTTATTATTATGCTAATATTTGACAATTTGTAAAAGAAGAAAATATGTTCAGCAAAGGATCCATAACTTAAATAACTCAGTGAATATAGGTGCACTGAATCATTTTGGAATTATTTTCTTTGCTTGTCAAGATTATTATTGACTTCATCATTCCTTTTGGGGAAACTTAAGTCATATTTGCACTTTTTTCATGGTCGTGGGGCTTGAACTCTGATCCTGGGCACTGTCCCTCAGCTCTTCAGCTCAAGTTGGGTTCTCTACCCCTTTAGCTACAGCACCACTTCCAGGTTTCTTGTGGTTAATTGAAGATAAATTTTTCATGGACTTTCCTGACCACACTGGCTTTGAAACACAATCCTCTGGTCTCAACCTCCTGAATAGCCATGATTACAGGCACAATCCACCAGCACCTGGCTCATATTTGCCTTCAGTGCACTTAATGACACTAAGTATACAAAGAATGGAAATCTGAATCAAATGATATGACATTGCAGCTTTTCAGAACAATTGGGTAGCAATAAATATGTACGCTTTTTCCATTTTGTTACATTAATGCCTCATGAGCTATGGGACCCTTAGATTACCATCTCTTCCCTCTGTGTAGGTGTATTTAATATTAGGAAAGGTTCATAGAGAAATAAAGAAAGACAGGTGTTTAGAAATCAAAGGAGATCAGGTATGAAAGAACACCCTAGAAAGAGATACAGTTATCACACAGAGATTAAGAACTATCCTAAGAGATTTAGAATGTTAAAGGCAATGAGGAATAAACCTAGTTGATAACTTGTTCTTCAATAACCAAAAATGCTTCCTTAGAACGGTTTCTGCTATACCTTATTGACTATCACTTATTCCTTTCATCTGGAGTTATTCCTTCTCTTCTATCACAACTGTTAATTAGCCTCTGTCTTTTTGGTGCCAGGACTGGCCAAAATGTTTTTAAATCTCACTTCGACTACCCTTCTCATTGTGATTAGCAGTGACCACTCAAAAACCTGGAATCTTTGAATTTCCAGAATTAATCTTCACCTGACATCTAAGCACATTCCTGGCATTAATTGCTGTGACCTAATGAACAAAACTTTTTTTTTTTCAACACAGTATCCAAATATAGGTAAAGCACTTTAATTAGGTACTATCCTCAGGTAACAGGATGGATGGAGCAATTATATATTCCAAGTATAGGTTCTTTATTTTCCATTTACTAACTAAATATTTGTTGTTGTTGTTGTTGTTGTTGTTGTTTTGCAAGTCCTGGGGCTTAAACTCAGGGCTAAAGAATTATTCCTCAGCTTTTTTTTTTTTGCTCAAGTTAACCTTCTACCATTTGAGGCACAGAACCACTTCCAGTGTTTCTTTTTCTGTTTATGTGTACTGAGGAATTGAACACAAGGTTTCCTGCATGCTAGGCAATCAGCATACCATGAAGCCATATTCCCAGAGCCCTAAAATACTTTCTTAAGATGGTTTTACATTTTCATTCTGTAACAATCTATCATAATTTTGGCCAGAAATTTTAGCTAGGAAAGGACGTTGAACTCAGTACTGAGTCCAATAATGCTAGATGGACAACGAATAACTGTCACAGTCTAGCCAGGGCACAGAGGGGCTTACCTCATGTAGCTGGTACAACAGACTGAGCGAGACAGCTCCTGAACCAAAGCTCACAGAATGAGAGGGCCCCTTTGGTTCCAGCCACATGGGGATGCTGGGCCACCACTCCAGCACCCATTCAATCAGTTCCTGAAAGAGAGAGAGTGAAAGAAAGATGGTCAGAATTACACTTAAGCCAGGTGCTGGTGGCTCAGGTCCATAATCCTAACTACACAGGAGGCTAAATCTGACGATCATGGTTCATAGTCAGCCTGGGCAGGAACATCTATGGGACTCTTATCTCCAAAGAACCACCAGAAAATCATAAGTGGCGCTGTGACTCAAGTGGTAGAGCACTAGCCTTGAGCTGAGGAGCTTGGGGACAGTTCCCAGGCCCAGAGTTCAAGCCCCACGACTGACAAGCAGTGGAATTCCCACCACAAGAAGTGGACTGAATAGCACCCATTGTCCTAGGGAGCATGGCAGAAGAGTTATGAGTAGGTCACCCAGGTTCTCTGTTCCTCAATTTCCCCAGCTGCAAAACTGAACAAAATGAAGGAATCCCGTCCTCATGGGGATAGGGTAATAATGAAAGAGCACCATGTTTTGTTTCATAATCCTATACCTGTCGCACCATTAATAACACACACAATCTGAGCTCTTTCCGGGTATCTTCCTGTCATATTCTCACAGAATTTCTGAGAACCGTATCTGACTGCCTCTCCCTCTGTGTCTGGCCCTGCTCCAGAGATCCCTCTGTATTAATCCCTTGTTTCCTCACAACTGTCCCATGAGGAGACTGAGGTCCGATGGTCGAGGCCCAACCCAGAACTTCACCTTAGTCAAGAATTGGCTGCCGTGGACTAAGTTTGGAAAAATCCATCTAAATAAATTACTGAGTGTGACACTACGTGTCTATCATCCCAACTACAGAGGACTTGGCCTGGTGGTGCATGCCTGTCACAGATAGGAGGACCGCAATTCAGCCCAGCCTGAGCATATATTAAGCCTCAATCTTGGAAATGCCCAAGACAGAAAAGCTTGGCTCGCATGGTAGAAGACCTGACTGGCAAGCCTAAGGCCTTGAGGTCAAACCATAATATACAAAAAAGAATCAGAGGCCCAGTGCCACAAGCTCATGTCTATAATCCTAGCCATTCAGGAGCCTTAGATCTGAAGATCACAGCTCAAGATTTAAAATAGGGTTGGCCTGCCTATCAGACATCATGATGAGAAGACCTGGAGTCTGACCTATGTTGTTGTGCTCCATACTAGCAAGGCTCATAGCCTTACTGAGTGTTGGCCAAGCTCTCTGTTCCCCTGGGAAGCTACCCAATGTGAGCCGCACTCCCAGGTTCTCCCAAACTCCCACTGCCACTAACCATGACCAAGGGAGTACACAGCTCCAGGGCACATAGATCTCTTGTTCTTTTAACAGTGCTGAGTCCCCTTCACGCTTCCCTCCTTTCCAGCTCCCCAGATCTCAGCTGTGAATCCCATGCACCCCCCAAAATATAGCAGGTAGAAGTTACCATAGCCAGTCTCCTTGTTACAACCCACATCTACACCCACCCACCCACCCCACCCCACACACACACACAAACACACACACACACACACACATCCAGACAGGTGACAGAAGACTTCTCAATGCAGCACCTGCAATTTACCAAATGATCACTCACCTGAGTACAGTCAGGCCGTACAAGGAGAAAGATTATCTGTCTCTGTGTGTCTCTCTGTCTCTCTCTGTCTCTCTCTCTCCTATCCCTCTGGCTCTCTCCGTCTCTGTCTCTGTCTCTCTCTATCTCTCTGTCTCTGTCTCTGTCTCTCTCTATCTCTCTGTTTCTGTTTCTATTTCTGTCTCTGTCTCTGTCTCTGTCTCTCTCTGTCTCTCTCTGTCTCTGTCTCTGTCTCTGTCTCTCTCTCTCTCTCTCTCTCTCTCTCTCTCTCTCTCTCTCTCTCTCTCTCTCTCTCTCTCTCTCTCTCTCTGTCTGTCTCTCTCGCACACACGCACACACACACAGAGACTCAGAGCAGTGCCTCTCCTGAGTTTGTTGGAGACCAGATGGACCAGGAGCACCAGCAGAAGTTGGCAGAGCTGGGAAATGTGATCACCCTGAGAGAACTGTTGACAGCTGGTGTGGGGGGACAGCCGGGTGCATGTATGTGGGTGGGGTGTTCCTCCAAGATATTCACCTTCTGTTCTGACCCCCAACACACTCACCTCCTTACTGGGCTTTTCTGGGAACCTCTTCAAGTGAAAGGGTGACGAGCACAGAAGACAAGGGCTCACACAGCAAGGGGGTCTATTTTCTGCATGCAACACCCTCCACCCCAGAAAAAAGGAAAAGTACCCAGAAGGCAAGTGTGGACATGCTGCTCTCTACCTCTGAACTAAAGCCACTAGATTCCCACCATGGAGAGGAAGGGTGCAAATGTGCCGCTGTGTGGCTCCCACTGCTTCAGGCCAACGGCTCTGTAGCACCCACTCCTCACCCAACCCTGCACCTCCCAGTTTCCTGGGACACTGGAGGCTAGGGATGGGGCTGGGATCCTCAGGTCAACACCCACCCCCATCCCTGGGGCATTTGTGGCAGGGCCTGGGCCAGACTGTGGGGCATGGGGGAGGTGCAGGTCCTGGTCACGAGGGGGGAGAAGTGGGGGATATGGGCTTGTGGGGTGTGGTCCTGCACGGGTTGCCACTCACATGTGCTGCTGAGAGAAGCTGTTGGAGGCCGCTCCAGGTGAGGCCAGCAGTGATGACAGAGGCATGGAAGACACTCAGGCCCAGAGCAGATGACAGGGGTCCAGGACTATGTCAGGGCCACAAGCTGGCCAGTGGCACACCATTGCACTATTGCCTGAAGACTCCAAGAGGCACCACATGTCTGAGCTAGCAACACCAGGTTTGAAATGTTGCACAGCTGGGAAGGGGAGGAGGGAACCAGGGCACGGGCCTGCACATGGTGGGGCTGAGCAAGGCCTCTCTTCCTAGGCCTCAAGTCTCTCCACTCACCCAACTCTACCTTCCTCAACTACTGGTAGTTGTGTCAACCACAGAGGTAATCCCAGTGCTACAGGACAGAATAGAATATGGGCACGGCCACCATTCTTGTATACCATTGGTCAGAAAGAACCATGAAGGAATGGGGGTGTGTCTCGAATACTGTGATGCAGGCAGAATGGGCAGAGTCAAGATGACAGCAGCCCCTTTCCCAGGAAACTCTATCCAATCCAGTTGGGGACAAGAGAGTGAACTGCTTTAGCCAGATGGCTGCACAGATTGTTGTGTATGTCTGTTTGTTGCCAGTCCCAGACCTTGAACTCAGGATCTAGGCACAATCTGTGAGCTGCTTTTGTTCAAGCCTAACCACTGGAGCCACAGAGTTCTCCTTCTGGCTTTGTTGGCACTGAAGTTGGACAGGGGTCTCAAGGACTTTCCTGCCTAGGTTGACTTTGACCATGATCCTCCTATCACAGCCTTGTAAGTATCAAAGAGGACTGTTGAGAGCCACTGATGCCTGCCTAATCATTGGTCTTGCTGATATACTCGAACAGACCGGTGAGTTCCCTACCATAAGGTCTAAGTGCTGGGAGCTGGAGCACACAGTTTGAATCCTGGTCCTGCCACCACCAAATGGCAGAAGATCTTAAGAAACTCATTCCTATTCATATGATTACCAATGAAACACGATGTATTTCATGATTGAATAAGAAGTTCTTGAATGATTCTACCATAAAATTATACACAATAATATTATGGGACACTGATAGATTTTAACTAACACTTTATGAAGCATTTAAACAATCACATTCATTAAATGGAGGCAGAATAAAATACCTAAAAATTGGGCCTCACATACTATAAAGGTGCCATTTTTTGTGCCAGGCCTCGGATTTGAATGCATGGTCTGGATAACACTGTTGCTCTGTGTGGGAAGGGGAAGCTTGCCTCCTTGAAGTAAAAAAATTCAAGTCCATTCCTTAGGCCTGAAATTAATCCCCACTAAGAAAATATCCTATTTGTGTAAAATTTAAATATATGATTTATATTCATATTTTGACTCCATATTGTGTTCAGTGTAGTTACTCATTTTATTTTTTGTTTTATTCATGTGTTGACTGTTCATTTTATTGACTATTATGACACGTAGAACAGTAAATACATTGATTACATAGGACATATGTTTGCATATGTATTCTACTTCATACCTGACAACCAGGACATTCACAGAAAAGAAAAACTTGTATCACCGTCAGCTTCTTATGCAAAAATTCATTTTTTGGGAGTGCTGGCATCTGAACTCATAGCCTACAAGGCCCAATTCATGAATGGGTGAGTGTCAGCACACCATCCTGGGGCAAATTGAACTGACAGGCAGTTCCCAGGACCCAATATTGAGCCCCAGAGGTTGACAAAATAAGAACAGATTGACATGCAGATTGTAGTATGTTAATATATATATGATATATTGTATATATTATATATATATATATATCATATATTATGTATATTACATATAATATAATATATATATATATATATATATATCTTTATAGAGTGCCAGAGAGGTCTGTCCATTATTCAGTTATATAGACTACATTCCTACCAATTCTTGGGTATTTATTATGCCTCCATGTAATTAATGTCATTGTTTTCATCCTTAATAAACTATTAAGTAAATCATTGTCCTGAAATTATTGCATCCCTGTAGGAAATAATATTCTTTTAATGCTTCATATCAAATAAAAATAATCAGTCTACTGAAATCATGATGTCGAATTTTATAGGCGAATCATTCACGAGCAAGTCATTCAACCATGACATTTGTTACATTCCATCGTTATTCCTATGGATGGGAACAAGTCTCCTAGGATCTCCCGCCCGCCGGAAGTGACATGACTGGGATTCGCCCTGCAGGACTATGGCTTACCCAATAGCCCACCAGCATTCAGCAATGCAAGGTGAAGTACCATTTGGAGCCCTGTCATTCAGACCCAGATGGTCATGGTGCAAAATGTAGAAGCACCATCCCCCCTCTTCTTTTCTGGGCATCAGCCCCCAAGGCCTGGAGGTTTAGGATTCCAGGATTGGCTGTGGTTCCAGTGGCTGCACCCCAGCCTAGGGTGATGCAAGCTGAGGCAGAGTTGCACTGACCTGAGTTCAAGATCTTGCTTGGCAAAAAAAAAGAAAAATATCTCCCTGGCTTGCAATAGGTGCCGTTGTATCTGCCAGGCTTTGGATTTGAACTCAGCATATGAGTAACTCTGCAGCACTGTGGACCAAGGGGAAGCTCACCATGCTTGAAGACAAGAAAGTCAGGCCTGGGACCTAGGCCTGAATTCAAGCCCCAGCCCTGGGAAACATACTATTTATATACATTGTAAAGATAGGATTTGTAATTATCTATAGATGTTCAGTCCATATTTTGTTTGTTGTGGTTGTTTATTGTATTTGTTTTATTCATTTATTTACCATTTATTTTATTGACTGTGATAACACACATTCCATATATTATATTGAGGGCATCCTATCACATAGTATCTAGATTTGTTGACGTCTTCTCCATCATGTCTGACACCCAGGACTCTCAGAGAAAGGGAAAACAGGTGTCACACTATGCTTCTTACTACATGATCCAATTGTTGGCAATGCTGGGATATGAACTCAGAGCCTAGCAAACCCACTTCCTGAATGGGTGTGTCCACATGGCAACCTCTATCCCAGGACGCTACCAGGAAGTTCCCAGATCCTGAGATCAAGCCGCAGGGGTGGACAAAATAGCCATACATGGATAGGCAGGTGGTAGTATACCAAGAAATATGTATTTGTATGGAGTGCCAGAGACATCTACCTAGGATTCAATGACATCAACTATGTTCCTACCAACTCTTAGGTAGTTATTACACCACCATTGAAGTAATAGGATTTTTTTCATGCTTAGTAAGATATTCATTAAGATCAATCAGCGTCCAGTATTATTGCGTCTAATTTTAGACTAGACTAATGCACGCAGAAACTTTTCATTCAATCATGACTTTGCTCACATTCTATTGCTATTCCCATATATAGGAAGAGTCTCTTGGGAAATCACCCCACTGGTAGGTGTCAGGATCAGGACAAGAATTCAGGGCCTACATGGCTGCATGGCATAGCCCACTAGCCATCCCCAATGCAAAGTGAAGTACCCTTTTGTAGGTGTGTCATTGAGACCCAAGATGGTCACCAGGAAAAGGAACAAAATATAAAATATCCATCCATGGCTTCTCTCTCTCTCTCTCTCTCTCTCTCTCTCTCTCTCTCTCTCTCTCTCTCTCTCTCTGCCTCTCCCTCTCTCTGTGTTGTTTTGTTTTGTTTTTTTCCGGCAAGACTTCAGGACCTAGGATCCCAGGGTCGGCTATGGACCCATGGCAGCCCACCACCCTGAGATGATTGAAGCTGATGTAGAGTTAACTCAGTTCGTGGTAAATCTATAGCACTGTGGGAGAAAAGGAAGCTCAACATCCTTGAAGACTGCAATATCAGTCTATGTTGCAGGGCCTGAATTGAAGCCCTAGCACGGGCAAAAATAATATACCCACCTATTTTACACATAGGATCTCTATTTACATCCATGTGTGGAATGTGTCTTATGTTCAGTGTAGTTATTCTTTTTATTGTGTGTCTTAGTCATGGATGCATTTTGTGTTTTATTGAGTACGATGACAGACATAACTGTGCTGACACGGATGACAACCTATTTCCATGTCTACAGAGTTGCCTATATAGCATGCTTTATCCTCCCTGAGACCTAGGACTTTCACAGGGCAGGGAAACAGGTGGATCGATGGGCTTCTCACATCAGGATTCATCTTTTGGCAGTATTGGGATTTGAACACATAGTCTGGCAGGTCCAGTTGGGGAAAGGGTCTAGGTGAGGATACAGGCCTGTGAGCAACTAAGGAGCTAGGGCATTCCCAGGACCTCACATCGAACCCGAGGACGGACTAGGATAGGAAGAGATTCATCCTTGAAACATAGGATCTATGTTGACATACATGTGCAGATGCCTCTTGCATTAGGTTCACTTCTCCTTAATTTGTGTCTAATTCCTGGAGATATTGTGTGTTTTACTGAGTATGGTGACAGGTATAACTGTGCTGACAGGGATGACAACCTATTCCCATGGTTATAGGGTTGCTTATGCATTCATTCTCCATCCTAGCTGAGACCCAGGACTTTAACAGGAGAGGAAAACAGGTACAACGACTGGATTCTGACATCAGGATGAATCTTTTGTCAGTACTGGGATTTGAACTCAGGTCTGGGTAACTGTTGCACTGTGGAGGGTGGGGAGGCTCACCATCCTTGAAGAGTAGAATATCAGGCCTGGTCCAGGGCCTGATTTGAAGCCCCAACTGTGGACAAAATAAGAAGCCCACCTCTTTTAAACGTAAGATCTCTATTTACATACAGGTGTAGTATGCATCTTGAATTCAGTGTAGTTATTCTTTTTATTTTGTGTCTTTTTCAAGGAGGTATTGTGTATTTTGTTGATTATAGGATGACATATGTAACTGTGCTGACATGGATGACACCCTATTCCCATGGGTGTGGATTTGCCAATGCTTTCTTGATTCTTTATTCTTGCTGAGACACAGCACTTACACAGTACAGGAAAACAGGTGCAAGGATTGGCTTCTCACATCAGGATGAACCTTTTTGTAGTTCTGGGATTTTAACTCAGGGCCTAGCAGGCCCAACAGCCCAATGGGTCCACATGAGCCTACCATCTTGTGAGCCACAAAGCAGCTAGGCCATACCCAGGAACTGTGATAGAGCCCCTGGGTGGGAGTGGGGCACAATATTCATCCATTCATAAGCTGAAGCTAGTATGCTAATAAATACCTATGTGGATAGAGTAGGAGATGTGGTGAGCTGTGTTGGATTCCTATGTACCATGTGAGTACCGATTCTTGGATCTTTCCTAATGCCTCCAATTCTTGAATGTGATTCTTATAGTCACACTTCATGAACTCTTAATTGAAAATAATCATTGTGCCATACGTCTTGCCTATCATTTATGCATGAACTAAACTCTTCCCTAGGCCTGAATTCAAGCACCTCATAACATTTTTAAACATGTTAAATATATGATTTATACTTACTTCTATATATCCAGTCTATATAGTGCTTGTTGGAGTGATTAATTATATTTTATTATTGATTTTCTTATTTAGCATTTATTTTATGGACTGTGAGTGCAACAATAACATTTTTTACATTTCTTCCCATCTATTCCATAGCATGTAGCTTTGCAGACCTATTATGAACTTGCACAGAAAAGGAAAACAGGTGTCACATTTGAAATCTTACACCAGGAAGAAATTTTTGGCAATGATGGGGCCTGATCTGAAGGCCTGAGGGGCCCAATTCATGAATGGGTGTGTGTTAGCACCGCTGCCGCTAGCCCATTCAGCTGCCAAGTGGATCTCAGGACATGAAATCAAGCCCCTGGTTTGGCCAAAATAGCTGTAACTTTCTATGACAATGGTGGTATCTAAATAAATATAAATTTAGATATTTAAGTACTGCCAGAGGTATCTAATATTCAATGACATATACTACGTTCCTACCAATTCTCATGTATTTAGGGAGGACTCTATTTAATCAACAGTTCTTTTAATGCATAATAATCTGAATTAAAATCAATCCGTGCCTTGTGATTATTGGGTCTAATTTTATGCAAGACACATTGACGGACTACTCATCCAACTATAACATTGATTACATTCCTCTGGTGTTCCTATGGACAGGCAATATTTTCTTAGGTTCTCCAGCCCTTTTTATGTGGCATGACCAGGATTCGAACTCAGGGCCTAGTATCAGGTTGACCTATAGCTTCACTGACAGCCCGCCAGCCTTCAGCAATGCCAGGTGACTTACAGGTTGCAGCTAAGTCATTCAGACCCAGGATGCTCACCATGCAAGGAAGGAAAACAGAAACTGCTGACTGTCCACGGTTTGTGGCATTTTTTGGTGCTCTTTTCATTTTGGAGAAGCTCCAGAGTAGATATGATGAATGGCATCAACATATGAAAGTTATATTCAATTCAATGAGTTCATAACACAGAGACTGTTTTCATGACAGTGCATGATTCAGGGCTCCCCTCAGTGCTCCCAATGTAGCCTAAGGGTTTCTCTGCATCCCAGGTGAGAAGTCTCTCTCATTATCTGGACAGGCAGACAAAAAGCCTCACTCCTGTACAGCTGTGTAACAAGCAACTGCATCTGGGCCAATTAGTGAGGAGGAGTGTGGGTGGGCTCTGAAGGCCAGGAGAAAAAGGCCGTTTTTTACCCCAAGCTATCTCTCTTCTCAGTGCTCTGATTTGACAGGAAGCATTCATTTGTGCCACCTCCCATGGCAGGCCAAGTTCTGTGCAATTATACTGCTTTTGTGAGACTATATTCTGGTGTTAAGATACAGTGCTCAATACAATTCAGGAGTCCTTCTGGCAGACAACTAGGGCACTGAACTTAAAGAAATTTTTCATTGAGGCTGATGATGGGCCTATTATGCCTCTCCTAGGTTTCTAGAAACTTGGGAAATCGAAGCACATGTCAGATATCACAAACCTCCCTATCATCTAATTCTGGTGAAGCTCATCAGGTTTTGAAACCTTTGACCTCTCCCAGTTGGTCCCTGGGTGGCTAGATTTGGTGGTTGAACACAGGGCCTGGGTGCTGATCATGAGCTCAGAGATGTCTTGTGCTTTAGAATTTTGTGTCACAGCTTCACTATTGCTTTCTGTGTGTGTGAGTGAGTGAGTGTGTGTGTGTGTGTGAGAGAGAGAGAGAGAGAGAGAGAGAGAGAGAGAGAGAGAGAGAGAGAGAGAGAGAGAGAGAGAGAGAGAGAGAGAGAGAGAGAGAGAGTGAGTGAGAGTGAGAGTGCATTCACTAGTCCTGGAGCTTGTACTCAGTACATGATCACTGTACCTAGTATCACTTGTACAAGGATTGCCCTCTACTACTTGAATTACAGAGCCACTTCAGGTTTTTTCCTAGTGATGTGGTCCTGATAAATGAAGTCCAGGGTTTCACAGATGCAAAGCACTCTACCCCTAAGGCACATTCCCTGCCCTGTACTTCAGGTTTGTTAGTTTGTTTCTGTCTTTTTGTCAGTTGTAGGAGTTGAAATCTTGGCCTGGTGGCTGTCCCTGAGCAATTGAGCTCAAATCTTGTGCTATACCACTTGAGCCACAGAGCCACTTCCCGTTTTCTGGTGGTTAATTGGAGCTAAGTGTCTCAAGGACTTTCCTGTCCAGGCTAGCTTTGAACCATGATCCTCAGATCTCATCCTCATGAATAGCTAAGATGACAGGCATGAGCCACAAGCACCCAGCTTCCACTTCAGGTTTCTTAGTGATGAATTGGAGATAATAGGCTCATGGGATCCTTTGTGTCTGGGATAGTTTGGAACCCAGATACTCAGATCTCAGCTTCCTGAGAAGGCAGGATGATAGACCCCAACTATAGAACCATAGGCCATGGAACTCTGCTGCAAGGGGGTCTTGGCTCCACATGGTGGAGTGGTAGCCATGCGCCCAAGAGGTAAGGGTCAGTGCCTAGGCCCTGAGTTCAAGGTTCATGACTGAGAAAAAAACAACAACAAAAAAACAATTGTTTGCCATAGACAACCCACTAGTCTTCACTAATACATAATTTTTTCCCTGCCATGGAGATATATCGGAGCCTCAATATTCTTGTCTGGATAATCATCTCAGTTGTGGAGCTCTTACAAGGAAAATATGAAAGAATGCACCTTTTGAGGACAAAACACACAACACTCTTTTTTTTGTCGGTCATGGGGCTTGAATTCTGGGCCTGAGTTCTGTCCCTCAGGTCTTCAGCTACAGTGTCACTTCCGGTTTTATGGTGGTTTATTAAGATAAGTGTTTCATGGCCTTTCCTGCCCTGGCTTGCTTTGAACCACGATCCTCAGATCTCAGACACTGAGTAGCTAGGATTACTGGCTTGAGCCACCAACTCCCTGCTCCACATAACACTCTTTACAGGCCTCAGCACACAGCATCCTATGAAAGGCTCAGCACCCAGCAAGCAAAGCAGCACTCAGCACACTGCACCCTGTGAAGGACTCAGTACACAGCATCCTGTGCAGGAATCAGCACACAGAACTCCAGGAGGGACCCAGCACCCAAGGAAGGACTCATCAACTAGCTGTATCCCACAAGCTGTCATTAGTATTAGGGTGCTTTCATCAGTATCACCATTCTTTCACATCATAAACTGCACAAAGTTCACATCTAATGATTCAGAGGTGTTGTTTTGGGGGAGGAGAGTCAGCCACGGGATTGCACTAAAATGTTGGGGGTACTGTCCTAAGATCTTTTGCTCAAGTTTAGAGCTTCACCACTTTGAGCCACAATTCAGAGTTTCACACCCATCCTGCCAGGGCTGGGTTTTAAACCCACCAGTGTCAGATCTCAGCCCCTGAGTACCTTTGATGACAGAGGTGAGCGAGCCAGCAGCATCTGGTTCTGTGGACCTGGGTTGCAGTGGTATACCTCTGGCTAAGTAAGGTTAGATGGCAGCTGTCTGCACCAGACTCCCGCCTTGCTTTGTGATGAGGTATTTGAAGTCCTATCCTTATAGAGTTGCAATCACAATATTCAATCTTTTTGGCTGTCCGTCCTGGGTCTTGAGTAAGGGTCTAGACACAGTCCCTAAGCATTTATGCTTAAAGCTAGTGCTTGAGTGCTTCAGTGACAGCACAAATTCCGGATTTTTATGTGCATGTGGAAGTAAGGAATCAAATCCAGGGCTTTGTATGTACTAACCATCACTATACCAGTGAGCGCCAGGAGAGAAAAGTGTATAAACAGATAAATGTGGAGATTGGCATATATATACATATGTATGTATGAAACAAGAGAAAGATGTCTGTATATGATGAAATTACAAATATTATATTACTATCAATTACTGACAATTAAATTATTCCCTCCATTTTTAAGTTTCATTGTTGAATACATAATAAAGTATTAATTGAAAATTAGTCAATGTAGTATAATTGTTGTGTATAATTTTATAGTATATTCATACACTAAATACTAATTTAATTGTTACATTTATTACATTCTATTTGTATATATGTATATTGGAATGTATTTTTTTGAATCTCCTGCCAACCATTAGTGGCAGTCCCAGATTCAACCTCTAGGCTTAAGTTGAGGTTTCGGCTATGGTTTCCCTAATAGTCAGCCAAACATCAGCATGCAAGGTCATGTACATTTTCTGGGCCTCGTCATTTAGACCAAGGATGGTCACAATGCAAAGAGAAAAAAATGTAAAACCACCTTCTTGAACATCTCTGTTTTATCCTACTCCTTTTTTTTTATTTTTTGTCAACCCTGAGATTTGAACTTGGGACCTAGTATCACAGGATCAGGTGTGGTACAGATGCCAAGACCTGACTTCAAGCCCCGTACTTGGCCAAAATAAAGGCCCTGGCTTGGAATTTGCACCATTTTTCTGGCAGGCCTGTGATTTGAACTCAGGGTCTGGGTAACTCTGTGGCACTGTGGGTGATGCAGAGGCTCACTGTCCTTGAAGACAAGAAATTCAGACCAGTTCCCAGGGCCTGAATTAAATCCCCAGCACTGGAAAAAATAATATTCATATATAATATCTATTTACATACATGGGTTTAGTGAGTTTGATATTTATTACCCTTATTTATTTAGTATTATTACACATATAATATTTCATTTATTACATCCTGTCACACAGGATATATTAGATATGGATTATACATCATACTGAGACCCAGGAGTTTTTTTCAGGAAAAAAATGTGTCAAAAGTGGTCTCTTCCCACATTAATAATTTTTGACCCTGCTGAGATTTCAACCCACAGCCTAGAATGCCCAATCCGTAAAATAGGGTCACAGTCTTAGCACACCAGCCTCTGGAAAATTGAGCTGCCAGGAAGTTCTGAGGACCTGTGATGAAGCCACAGTACTGCCCAATATATATCTATATACATAGATAGATAGATAGATAGATAGATAGATAGATAGATAGATAGATAGATAGACAGATAGATAGATAGATAGATAGATAGATAGATAGATAGATAGATAGATAGATAGATAGATAGATAGATAGATAGATAGATGTGTAGATTGCTGTATATATATGCATATATATACATATACATATGTATATATATATATATATACTTAGAGAGAGAATGTGAGGATATCATTGAATTATATATATAGTTAACAATTATTAGTTATTAAGTTATGTCTCCATTTAATGAAGTATCATAGCTGAATACTTATAAAAACAGTAATTAAAAATTAGTCAATATCCTTCCATTAGGGATACCATGGTGCTAGAATGGAAGATATAAATCCTATTTCTTTTGTGTGGCATTCTAAAATACAATCATGAATTAACTGAAAATTTAATGATTACTTTTATAACATTCCATCAGTATTCACATAAATAGAAATGAGTTTGTCAGGATCTCCTTCAATTTGTGGGTGACAGTCTTGGCATTTGAACTCCAGGCCTGGATAGTTTACTTCGAATGCAAACTATTGGAATGACACTGTGAAGATTTCAGATTGTCACGATTTAAAAAAGAACAAGAAGAACAAAAGAAAGCCAGGTGTCAGTGGCTCCTGTCTGTAATCCTAGCTGCACAGGGGCTGAGATGTAGAGAATGCCAATTTGAATTCAGCCAGGGCAGGAACTTCTGCGACAATATTATGTCTAAGAAATCACAGGAAAATATCCCCATGGGTTAGGGCTATGGCTCTAGGGACGAGAGCTACCCTTGAGCGAAAGGAGATCAGGGATAGGGCTCATATTTCAACGTCGGACCTGCCAAAGAAAAAAAAGAAGGCAGTAACTCCATGTTTCTGTGTATGGATGGATGATGTATGGATGGTGAGCATTCATCATGTGGCCCATGCCCAGCCCCCAACCTGGGCAAGCTTGGACAAGCCCTACAGAATACTACGTCTGAGCTGGCAGCTTAAACAAAACATCCTTCTCTGCCACTTAGTAAATGAAGCCCTGAAACCTTCCCTGGTTTGGTCTATGCCATGAGTGCATTATGTTCTGGCTGAGATGTCCCATTGGGATATCTAGCAGTCAGCCACTGCCTCAAGAGAGACCACAGTTCCTAGGATGTAGGAGTTGTGAAAGGTTCTGGCTCCATATTCCCTATCCCTCTGTAGGATGTAAGCCTAGATCTCTGGGGCCTCGTGGCTATCATTCATTCATAATTTCTCATTGCCAAGTCTCAGGCTGGTCCCAAATCCTGGCAAAGATATGAAATGGCCAGCGATTTCTTTGTTGAAAACGGTACTCAAATAAATCCCACCCTCATAGCTCCTGTGAGAAGTAAGCCTTAGCTGCGAATGTGGCTTAGTGGTAGAGTGCTTACCTAGCAAGCATGACACCCTGGGATCGATTCCTTAGTACCACATAAACAGAAAAAGCCAAAAGTGGCACTGTTTCTTAAGTGATAGAATGTAGCCTTGAGCAAAAGCAGCTCAAGAACATGCCCACACTCTGAGTTCAAGCCCCAACACTGGCAAAAAAAAGTGATCTTGGTGAGACATACTCTTCTGGGACTCAGGAGGGCCGAGGTTATAGGTAAGAGGTAGAGGGCAGGTACTGGTGGCTCATCCCTGTAATCTTAGCTACTCAGGAGGCTGAGACCTGAGGATCATAATTGCAAGCCAGTGCAGGCAGGAAAGTCTATATGAGACTCTTTTCTCCAATTAAGCACCCAAAAGGCCAGGGCTGTGGTTCAAGTAGTAGAATGCTAGCGTTGTGCATAAAAATTCAGGGATACCGTCCAGGCCTTGAATTCAAACCCCAGAACTCGCGCGCGCACACACACACACACACACACACACACACACACACACACAATATAGAGCATTTGCCAGTCAGCCTGCACAATTCCATCTCTAGCAACTCAGTATAAATAATAGAGGGAGAAGGGAAGGAAAGACCTGCTCCAGGAGGTGATATAACCAGTGCCAACATTCCACAGGAGTACCAAGATGTGGATAAACGACAGAGAGCATCTGGAATAAGTTACGGCATGAGCAAAGGTCCTGAGGTGTGGTGTAGAGCAGGTGGTATGAGTGGAATGAAGGTTGGGAGGCTTCAGAAAAGTCTGGCAGATCCTTCAAGGCTGGGTCAAGGTTTGTACTTGAGTCACAGGTAGGCCAGAGCGTGGGATCCCAGTAAGGGGCTCAGGGGGGCAAGATTAGCTTGGCTTTTTACCATGGACCCCAGCCATTTCCTGTGGCTGGAAGCCTATTTTTCACAGCTCCTGAACTTCAGGCTTCATTTGCATTGAGGAGTCAGGTAAAACACAGGGAAAAACTCTTGCTTATGAAAATCTTCTAACCCAATGCCACCAGTGGCTCAACCCCTGTAAAACCTAGCTACTCAGGAGACTGAGATCAGAGATCGTGGGTCAAAGCCAGCTCAGGGGAGGAAAGTTAATGAGACTCTTCTTGCCAATGAGCTACCAAAAGCCAGAAATAGAGCTGTGGCTCAAGTGGTAGAGTGCCAGCTTGAGGGAAAAAGTTAAGAGACCGAAGCCCAGACCCTGAGTTCAAGCCCCGCTACTGGCACAGAAAAAATAAAGAAAACATTTCAGGAGCTACCAGTCCACTGTGGAGAAAGGCCATTATTAGTTGGGCACAGTTGGCTCATTCCTGTCATCCTATCTACTCAAGGCTGAGACCTGAGAATCAATCAAGATTCAAAGCTAGCCTGGGCAGACTTTTATCTCCAATGAATCATCAAAGAACTGGGAAGCAGAACTACTGTAGTTCAAGTGGTACAGCACCAACTTTGTGCAAACAAGCTAAAAGATAGCATCTATGTCTATGCTCTGAGTTCAAGTCTCAGTAAACACACACACACACACACACACACACACACACACACACACACACACACACACTAACATCCTTAGCTGGTGCCAGTGGCTCATACCAACAATCTTAGCTACTCAAGAGGCTGAGATCTTAGGAATGGCAGCTTGAAGCCAGCCCAGGCAAGAAAGCCATGAAACTCTTATCTCCACTAAACTAGTAAAAAAGATGAAAGGTGAACTGTGGTTCAAATGGTAGAAAGTTAGCTTTCAGAAAGGAAGCTCAGGGACAGTGCCTAGGCCCTGAGTTCCAGATCTAAGATTTTTTTAAGACATCCTTTGCCACTCCCACAGGCCATAAATCCAGATTTTGCTCATCCTAAATCTCACTTCCCCTCTTGCCACTTCCACAGTTCTCCCACAAGTGGCCGGTGTGTGGCCAACACTGGGTTAAGAAGTGAATGTACAAAAGGGGGGACATAGCCAGGTCAAGACTAATGCACCAGAACATTGAGGTATTGGCCATTCCAGTCTCTTATCCCCCAGTTCCCTGGCCCTGGAATCTAAAATCTGTGCCTCTGTATTCTGGGCATCCAGAATTGTCTAGAAGGGCCTGAGAGGCCCAGCTGGGGCCGGAAGATAGACCTTCCTATGATAAAGTACGTTTACATTTCCTAGACATTGATCAATATTTTCAAGCCACATTGGCCTCAATTCCCATGTAGTCCTGGAGCCTCCTTGCTTGGGTGGTCTTCAGTCAGCTGTCAAGCTCGAGTTGCCCAGAGCCACCAGCAACCCCCAATTCCCCACTCCACTGCAAGCCTGCGGAGAGGGATGTGCAGTCATAGGTGCAGCTGAGGTAAAGGACAGGATATCACATGACTGAGGCCTTCCCTCAGAGGCAGTGGAGATCTTCTGCCAGCTGTCACTGCTGTCTCAGAATTCACTGGAGTCAGCCAAATACTTGGACAGTCAGAATTGTGCCCCAGAGAAAATGTGGAACACAGGCCTCTGGCAATTTAGGACTCATTGTAGACCCTGATAGGGGACTAAAGGCAAGGTCAGTGTGGAGGAGGGGCACCATCTGAGGTCAGAAAGATACAAACAGGCAGCCAGGAAGGGGACAGAGAAAGACGAGGAAACGTTACACACACACACACACACACACACACACACACACACACACACACACACGGACATTCAAAGGCCTCAGCAGTTCTTGAGAACCATGAACTCTCTCCATTAGGATCATATCTGATTCATGAGAAGATGGCACTATCATACTCAGACCAACTGTAGACACAAAATTAAGCCTCTCACATATCTGGAATATCTCATAACCCAGCATGGAATTTCTTACCGTACACACTGCTATTTGGAAAACTAAGGCCACCTCTTTGTTTATTGTTGGTCATGGGATTTGAACTCTGGGCCAGAGCACTGTCCCTCAGCTCTTCAGCTGAAGATGAGCACCCTTCCACTTGAGCCAAAGAGCTACTTCCTGTTTTCTGGTGGTTCATTGGATATCAAGTATCACAGACTTTTCTGCCCAAGCTGTCTTGGAACCATGGTCTTCACATCTCAACCTTCTGAGTAGCTAGGATGACAGTTGTGAGCCACTGGCAGCAGCCGGCTTCAGCCAACTTCAAATACCCAGAGGAAAACCAATTCGTTAGGCCACAAACTTCTTGCAACCCTTGACTTCAGACTTTGACACCCAGCATCCAAATCCATCCTTCAATGGAGAGAATGCAGACACAACAACCCCACCACAGCACCCATTCCCCCACTCCCTGCCTGACACAGGCCTCATCCTCTTGAGTTCTTGGTAAGGTACCACCCATCCTACTGTGCCTTCACACGGGGGCAAACTTGGGGAGTTCTTAGGAATGTCTGTACAGTGAGGCCAGCACCTGGTCTCTCAAACACAGCACCCACACACAGCTCCACATCTCTGCAGGCAAAAATGTTTTACTTTTCAGTTGTGGGGCTTGAACTCTGGGCCTGGGTGCTGTCCCTGAGCTCTTCGGCTCAAGGTGAGCACTCTACTACTTGAGGCACAGCACCACTTCCAGTTTTCTGGTGGTTTTTTGGAGATAAGATTCTCAGGGTCTTTCCTGCCCAGGCTGGCTTTGAAGCGTGATACTCAGATCTCAGCTCCTGAGTACCTAGGATGACAACCATGAGCTACTGAAATCTTCCATAAAGGAGCCATGAAACTGTGAAGGAGAAAACAAAAGTTGTTACTGGGCTCGTACTTAGTATTGATGAAACAACAACAACAACAAATGTACACACAGAGAGAGAAATAAAATGCTTTTGCTGTTTTTAGACATGGTGACTTAAATATATTTTCATTGCTCTCATCTTTGTGCTCTCTCAAAACACACACACACACACACACACACACACACACACACACACACACACACATCCAGAATGGTGACAGAAGACACTTCCATGCAGCACCTGCAATTTGCCAACTGATCACTCACCTGAGCACAGTCAGGCTGTACAAGGAGAAAGATTTTCTCTCTCTCTCTCTCTCTCTCTCTCTCTCTCTCTCTCTCTCTCTCTCTCTCTCATACACACACACACACACACACACACACACACACACACACACACACACACACACAGAATCAGAGTAGTGTCTCTCATAAGTTTGTTTGTTCCTCATCTGGGACAGTGTACCAGCTGGAGAACGCAGGTTCCAATTCCCCATTCCCTTGTCAGAACCAAGATCTCCCACCCAAGGGCAGCACCACTCTAATGACACAGCACCACCCCACCTTCCCCTTCTCCAGGGCGAGACACTTTCCCTTTGGAAAATCCAGCCTTAACTCCCCATTCACCAAAACCCTAAGACAGGACGCTGGGTGAAAAAATCCCCAGACAGGTGGCTCCTCAGAGCCAGGACTGAAAACAAGCAGGGGGTCATGCGGTACCCAGGGGGTGTCTGTCCTGGGGTGGGGGTGGTGTTGAGGAAATAGATGGGGTTCTAAAGTCTACATACATGGACAGACACCCTACTTTCAGCCTAGATGCTTCTGATTGGCTGGGTGTTTTCTTGGGGAGGACAAAGAGACCAGATGTACCAGGAGCACCAGCAGATGCTGGCAGAGCTGGGAAATGTGATCACCCTGTGAGTACTGTTGACAGGTGGGGTGGGGGGAACAGGCCACGTGTATGTGTGTCAGATGGAGTGTGTTACTCCCAGATATTCACCTTCCATCTGACCCCCAGTGCCCTCACCTCCCTAGTGGGCTTTTCTGGGACCCTCCTTAGGTGAGAAGGTGACTGAGAACAGAGGACAAGGACTCACACAGCAAGGGGGCCCTATCTTCTGCATCCAATACCCCCCACCCCCAGAAAAAAGGAAAAGACCCAAGAAGGCAGGTGTGGAGTTGCTCCCCACCTCAGAATAAAGCCACCAGGTTCCCATCTTGGAGAGGAAGGGTGAACATGTGGGGCTGTGTGGTTCCCACTGCTCCAGGCCAGGGGCTCGGTGATGCGCCCTTCTAAACCAACCCTGCACCTCCCCATCTCCTGGGACACTGACACTAGGGATGGGAGTAGGATCCCTGGGTCCACACCCACTCCCCAATCTCCCACTCCTGGGGCGCATTTGTGGCAGAGCCAGGCCTGGCACCTAGTGCTGGTGAGGCAAGGTAGGGATGCCAGAAGGGAGGCAGGAGTCTTGGGTCTGAGTTGGGGGCAAGGGGGGTTGGGAGAGGTCACGAGGTGTGGGCCCACAGGATGTCCACTCATGTGTGCATCTGGGAGAAGCTGTAGGCTGCTCTTCTAGGTGCAGAGGGCAACAATGGCAGCATCATGGCAGATGCTCGGGCCCAGAGTAAAGGACTGGGGGAGGGGAGCAGGACGTGGTCAGGGCCACAATCTGGGCTGGGGCACACCATCGCTGGATGACTCCGAGAAGCACTGCGGGTCTGAGCAAGCAGCAACATGTTTGAAATGTGATGTCGCAGAGAGAGCAGGAGAGGGGCCAGGACAGGGGCAAGCGGGTGGCATGGCTAAGCGTGCTCCAGCCCCAGCTGAACTCCTGGCACAGGGACCTTGGACTCAGCGCCTACTTGGCCTCTGAGCCTCCCTGGGCCTGTGGGAGGGATGTGCCTGCTGTGCTGGATTTGTGCTCTGTGCTCCTGAGCCAGACCTGTGCTCCTACAGCAGCAGAGGCCAGCCATTGACGCAGCCTCCCCTGGTGCATGTGGCTGCTCATCTCTCTGCTCTCTCTCTCTGCCACCACTTCTCTCGAGTGCTTCCCTGCCCCTACAGCGCAAATATGTCAGCCCCTGGCTGCAGCAGCTATGTTCCTCCTCTGCCATGTCCTGTCCTCCTCTTGGTCATGCCCCTCCCTCATCTGCAATGTCCCCCAACTCTTAGCCTTGTGCTGCCCTGAGTCTGCCATAAGGCTACCAGGCCATGGCAGAAGCAGCCTCACCTCATCTCAGGGCTTACCCCAACCCTAACAGCTGCCCAGGGTGATCGAATCTCTCCTCAGTCCAACCTCTGGGGGAGAATCTTCTCCATCCACCCCACACACCAAGCAGGTGCACGATGACCTCCGTGTTTGTGTGTGTGTGTGTGAGAGAGAGAGATTGTCAGGGATAACTACCTCTCAAGGACTCAGAACATAGCAACCTTTGGGATGACAGCACACAGCACACTTTAAAAAAAATAGCACAAAGAACCCTGTGTAATGGACTCAGCACAATGTGGCTTTTTAAAGACTCACCACATAGCAACCTTTGGAATCCTCATGTTAATCTAATGACCAATAAGATTAGACATGCCATTTTGACGTCACTACACTTAAATATCATAGTGTTATGACATCATGTCATAATGGCATTATAGACATATTGTGAATGCCTATTCTGTGATTTCATTCTATTTCAAGGGAGCAATATTGGTGGATATCAGAAATCCATTGTGAACTCAAAGCCACTGTGACATGAAAATTCCCTTTGTGACATCACAGTGCCATTGTGATATCATTAACCTGTTGTGACATAACAAACCTGTTCTGTCCATTGTGACCTCACTATCAATGTGACATCACAAAGCCATTGTGATATCACATAGCGGTTGTTACATTACAATCACCTTGAGACCTCCCAAACCCATTATGACATCTTTAGCACTTTTGAAAAAAACACATGGCCTTTGTGACATCACAGTCCCTTTGTGTATCCATATCTTCGTTGTGAAATGTCAATTGAGATCAGATATGCCATTGTAATATCACAGAGCATTTATAATATAATCATCAGTGGAAAGCACATGGTCATTATGACAACATCAGCCCATTGTGACATCACAAATTTGTAATGACATCTTACCACTATTACATGATATTGTCATTGTGACATCATATATACATTATAAATGCCTATTATGTGATTTCATTATATTTCACATGTTGCATGTGGTTGCATATCAAAAACATATTTTGACTTCATATCCATTGTGATATCACAATCCCTTTGTGACATATCATTGCCATTGTGATATCTCTAAACAACTGTGACAACTCAAACATGTCCTGTCCTCATAATTTTTATGACATGTTGCTACTGTGTAATGTTAGGTCCATTGAGAGCTCAACCTCTTTTCTAACATTATTTCAGGTATGATTTTTATGACATGTTGCCACTGGGTAATGTTAGGTCCATTGAGAGCTAAACCTCTTTTCTAACATTATTTCAGTTATGACATGAAATATTAGAAATATACTGTGACATCGTGAATATTGTGACATCACACTGCTAGACATCACACTGTCACATTGTCACATCACAAATCTGTTCTTGTTGTCACATCACAAATCTGTTCTGACTTCATCACATTTGTGCCAACAAATACCTTTGAAATCCTCACAATACCATTCTAAACTCATATACTCATTGTGAGTTAATGACAATTGAGGTCTAGAATGATATTGTCACATCACCAATCTACTGCGACATCACAAAATTATTTTGAACTCATCACTATTATGGCATCAACAACTAATTGTGACATAACAACACTCTTATAACATTATAATTTAACATCATATTGCAATTGTGTTATTACTGTACCATCATGCTTTCACAAACCTATTATGAGCTCTTCACATCTTAGAAAATTCATGGCCTTTGGGACATCAAACTCTTTCTGTGAACTTGTATCATTGTGAACTTGTAGCAATTGAAATTTGAAATAAGATGTGATATTACAAACTAGTTTTGACATCACTAACACATTTTTATATCATTAATGAAGTACCCGATTTTCGGATACCCCCTCTTAGACCACCAGAGACCACGATCAATGCAAACAGCAAAGAGTCGTTTATTGCAAGCTCGTGCTTGGTCTTCTGTGCACTCAGTAACCGGTGATGCTAAGAGGTCCCGAGCACAAAATTAGCACAGCTTTTATACTATCAAACAAGTTTACAAGTTCAGAGGGTTTCCACCCAAGCAAGTTTAGGGGTTTTCCACACAAGCAAGTTCACTAGTTCAGGGGGTTTAAGTCCACCTTGACTGTACTTCCCTTTTTCTGATGGAACACCTTGGCAACTCTTCTGTTCCTTAAGGGTGCGCAGGGTTGGTGGCAACCTGCGGTTTTCCTGAGAGCTATTTTTTTCTTTGGCAGCACAGCTCTATTTGGGGGTTACTCTGAGGGCAGCACAGCTCAGGATGTTACTATGAGGGCAGCACAGCTCAGGGGGCTTGATCTTAAAATGAGTTACTTTAGCTCTTCAATTAACACTTTACAACCAAAACCTGTTAGGAACTTTGGCAATAGATTTGAGATGTCCCAAGGGGTTGGTGATGTCACAATGGCATGTGGGATCTCAATTGTCATTAACTCAGCATGAGTATATGAGTTTGGGCAGGGATTCTGATGTTACCAAAGTATATGTAGTCAAAAAGGTGAAGAACTAACAGGTCTAAGATGTCACAAAGTTAACACAATGGTTATGATGTCCAGCGGTGTGATATCATGATGTTACACTGGATTTTAGATATCTCATGTCATATCTGAAATATGAGGTCGAACGCAGATTTTAAACTCACAAAAGGCCAAATATATCACAATGGCATGTCATAAAAGTTATGAGGACAGGAGAGGTATTTGATGTCACAGTGGGTTAGTGATGTAACAAAGGCAATGTGCTGTGACAAAGAGATTTTGATGTGAAAAAGGTTATGAGTTCACAATGGTTTCCTGATATCAACCCACATGGCACATTTGAAATAGAAATCCAAGAATAGGCATTCACAACATTACCTTGCTCATGTAACTGTAATCCCTCTGTACACTATACTTACAATAAAAAAATGCACAGAAGAAAAAAAAGAAAAACATGGTATGGTGTCATTGAGATTTGGTGATGTAACAATGAGATGATGGTGTCATGATGACAATGTGATTTCACAGTCATAATTTTTGTTCAAAGTATTTGTGATGATGCAATGCTATGTATGATCACAATTTTCATTAGTTCGCTATGAAGATATGGGTAAACAATAGGTCTGTGATGCCACAGAGGTCATGTGTCTTTTAAATGGTGCTGAGTTAACAGTAGCTTTGTGATGTCACAATGTGATTGTGAAGGCACAACAGCAATGTGATGTCACAATGGGTTTGTGATGTCACAGTAGTGATGAGGTCACAATGAGTTTGTAATATCACTATTGTCACTATGAGTTTGTAATATTACAATGACTTGTCCAATTTCAATTTCTACTAGTTCATAATGAGGATACAATTTCAAAGAAGAAAGCTCCAAAGAGCATGAGTTTTTAGTCATAACTTGTGTGATATGCTGCCATCAGGATATTTTAGGCCTTTAGTAAGCTTAGAATCTGTTTTCAAACTCATAATAATTCAGGTATGATATATCATATCAGAAATTGACTCTGACATTGATGACCATTGTGATATTACATTGATAAACATCAAGACTATGGTGTCACATTGTGAACTCACAAATCTGTTAGGACTTCATCACATTTGTGCCAACACAGGTCTTTGGAGACAACACAGTCCTTTTGTGAACTAATATCTTCATTGTGAATTAATTACAATTGAGATTCAGCATGCCATTGTGACATTTCCAGCGAATTGTGACAGCACAAACCTACTAGAGTGAGAACACATTGTGATCTAATAGCCATTGTGGTAGCACAATCCCTTTGTTTTTTTAATCCCTATTTATTTATTTTATTTAATTTAAATTTTTATTTTTTGTGAACATACTGTACAGAGGGGTTACAATTACAGGGGCAAGATAATGAGTACATTTCTTTTTTTTTGGGGGGGGGGTTCCGGTCGTGGGGTCTGAACTCTGGGCCTGGGCGCTGTCCCTCAGCTCTTCAGCTCAAGGCTAGCGCTCTACCCCTTGAGCCACAGCGTCACTTCCAGCTTTTTTCTTTTGCTTATGTGATGCTGAGGAATCGAACCCATGGCCTCAGGCATGCAAGGCAAGTGCTCTACCACTGAGCTATCTTCCCGGGTTTTCTGCATATAAACACTCCATCAACATTTTATTTTTTTTATTTTTATTTTTTAAGTATGTCTTGATTTTGTTATTTTATTCTTTTAAATATGTGCAGATCTAACTCCGCATACAGTCACATTCGTTTTAAACAATTTGATCCATTCAAGGTGTTTGCTACATTAGGTTCATCTAGATGAATTTAATTACAAATTAACACAACCATACTTCTGAGACTCAATTTTCTTTATGGCTCTACTCCAACTTAACATGTATTTGAGGTTTTTGTGCTTAAAAGAAACTGGGCAAAACATGTTTTTGTTCCTGGGGGAGTTCTACTTTGTTGGTTGTTTTTCCAGTTGTGGTGACTTCAACATATGTATGTGTTTTATTTCACTTGTTTTGTGTCAATATTTTTTTTCATATAACAGAAATTACAAAAATAGTCAGTGATTTAGAACTTTTCCATATAGATTCTAAGGGAGACACTTGAAATTTTGTGACAACTGGGAATGGGCAGTTCTTCATAATGGAGGGGATAGCAGAATAACAGACATTTTTTGACATGATTTTAATTCTTCCTCCTCTTGTCTCATTATTTACAATGGTATTACTTCAAAGACTTTAGTGGAAAGAAAATGTTTTGTCTGTATGAACTCAGAATTTTTGATTCAGTTGGGACACATTACATATTTACATTTCATTATAATGCTAAAGTAGCATCTACTAATTTATACGAAATGGTCCAAACTATATTCACTTCACACTATATGTAATATAGAGTGTAATGATAATGATGAGTAATATAGTATGTAATAATTGCCTTTGGGGAAAGTCAATTACAGTGGTTTTGTGAGATACTGAGTAAAAGTAACAGTTATATTTGATTCTATTTAAAAAATTCCAAGTTACACCTAAAAATTACTTACAGTTATAAATTAATGCTGAAAAATAACATTGTTTATTAGAAAAAGACAGAAAGTTCAATTAGCTTGCTTTTTTTAATCTTGTCTTGAATCTGGGCGTCGGTGGCTCATGCTGAAATCCTAGCTACCCAAAAGTCTGAGATCTGAGGATAGTGGTTCTAAGCCAGCCTGGGCAGAAAAGTATTAGCACCAAAGACTCTTAGCAGCAATATATCTCTTGCAAACTAGAAACGGCACTGTGTCTCAAGTGGTACAGTGTTATTCTGGAGCTGAAGAGCACAGGGAGACTGCCCAGGCCCAATGTTAAAGCCTCACGATATGCAAAAATTTGGCATGGATTTTTACTTTATTTTTTCATGATTTTTAATGTGAAAATACGTACCGAGGGTTTACGTTTGCATGAACAAAGTAATGAGTACATTTCTTATCAAGCATTGTTGCCTCCTCCTTTGTTTCCCCGTCCCATCCCTTCCCATCTCCCTTTCTGCACCCTGTCCCCCTCGGCCAAAGTTGTAAAGTTCGATTTTTGACATAACGTCTTGTATATGCCATTGTTGCAATAGGTTCACATGAATCCCAATTTGTTTTTTCCTTCTCCTCCCCAAATTATATTAACATCAAATACAGTGAAAATAGAGGCTATTTCGTGGGGGAGGGACATAAAAAGGAACAAAGAAATCATCTTGTAATATGGTAGAAAGAACACCAAGAAAGAAAAACCATTTGAGTCCTTATCTTGGTGTTCATTTCACCTAACATCAACTTGTCTGACAGTTTGTGTTTATCTCCGATATATACTAGCTATTGCAAATAAGGGAAACCATGGAAGCTATGTTTCTTTTGGCCTGGATTACTTTACTTAATATAATTTTTTCCAAGTATTTCCATTTCCTAACAAATGGGGCAATGCCATTTTTTCTGATGGAGGCATAGAATTCAATTGTGTATGTATACCAGATTTTTTTATTGTAAGAGTACCATACAGAGGAGTTACAATTACATGGATAAGATAACAAGTACATTTCTTATCCAGCGTTGTTGCCACATTTTATCGATTCATTCATCTACTGAGGGGCATCGGGTTTGGTTCCATATCTTAGGTATGGTAAATAATATTGCAATAAACATAGTGGTGCTGGTAGCTATAGTATGGGTTTGTTTTTGATCATTTGGGTAAATGTCCAAAAGTGAGATTGCTGTGTCATAGGGGAGCTCTATATGGAGTCTTTTGAGGAACCTCCATACTACGTTCCAGCATGGTTGAACAAGATTACAGTCCCCCCGACATCGTGTCCAGCTTGTCTTGTTATTAGAGTTCTGCATTATAGCCATTCTAACTGGGGTAAGGTGGTATCTCAGTGTAGTTCAGATTTGCATTTCTTTTATAGCTAGAAAGGTTGAGCATTTCTTCATGCATCTATTGGCTACCCTTCTTTACTCTTCAGAGAACTTTCTCTTTAGTCTTTACAACTTATTTATTGGGCAGTTGCTTCTTTGAGGATTTGTTGTTGGGGGATTCAATTTTTCGAGTTCCAAGTATATTTTAGATATGCGACCCTTGTCCGTTGTATGGCTAGTGAAGATCTTCTCCCAATCCGTAGGCTTTCTATTGATCTTGCTAGCTATGTTCTTTGCCATGCAGAAGCTCTGCAATTTCATGCAATTCCATTTGTCTAACCTTTATTTGATCTGTTGTGTTTCTGGGTCTCTATTAAGAAAATTTCAGCCTGTGCCAAGTACACATAGGTTATCACCTAGTTTGTCCTGCAATGTTTTCAGCGTGTCTGCTTTGACTCTGAGGTCTTTCATTCATTTGGAGTTGATTCTTTTTTTAATTATTATTTATTTTATTGTGAAAATACTGTACAGAGTGGTTACAATTACATGGGCAAGATAATGAGTACATTTCTTATCAAGCATTGTAGCCTCCTCCTTTGTTTCTCCCTCAGGGTGATATATATGGATCTAGCTTTAGTTTTTATATACGTGATTAACCAATTTTGTCAGCACCATTTAGAGAAGAAGCTTTTTTTTCCATTCTATTTCTTAGCTCCCTTATCGAAGATTAGGTGGGTATAGGTCTGTGGGTTCATTTCTTGGTTTTCAATTCTATTCCATTGGTCCTGAGGTCTGTTCTTGTGCCAGTACCAAGCTGTTTTGATTACTATGGCTTTATCGTAGAGTTTGAAATTTGGTATTGATATTCCTCTAGCAATAGTCTTTCTATTGAACATTTTTGCTCTTCAGAGTCTTTTATTGTACCTTATGAATTTTTGGAATAACTCTTCTATTTTCTTGAGGAATGAGTTTGTAATATTGATAAGCATCACATTGAATTTGTAGATAGCCTAGGGAAGTATTGCCATTTTCACTATTTGATTCTTCAAATCCAGGAGCAAAGGAGTTTTTTCCATTTTCTAAGTTCCGATTTTATTTCCTTTTTTAGGTTTTTAAAGTTTGCACCGTAAAGATCCCTCACATCTTTGATTAAGTTAATACCTAGGTATTTTATTTTTTATGGGCTATTATGAATGGAGTTGCTTTCCTGATTTCAGCCATGCTTTTCTCATTGTTGGGATACAAAAAATCCATTGATTTTTGAGAGTTACTTTTTCCCTTGTTACTTTGCCAACGTTGTGCATCAGCACGAATAATTTTGGAGTGGAGTCGGTGGGATTATTTAAATACAACATCATGTCATCTGCATGTAGGGAGAGTTTTATATCATCTTTCCCTATTTGGATCCCTTTTATGTTTGCATCTTGTCTTTTGCTGTAGCTAGCCATTCTAATACTAAACTGAAGAGAAGTGGAGGGAGTGGACATCCTTGTCTCGTTCCTGAGTTAAAAAGAAATGGCTTTAGTTTTTCACCATTAAGTGCAATGCTGGCTGTAGGTTTGTCATATACAGCCTTTATTGTATTGAGGAATGTTGACTAGATTCATAGTTTTTACAGAGCATTTATCACAAATGGTGCTGAGTTCTAATTTTATTCCCTTGGATACTGTTTCTTGGCTCTTACTGTGGTCTTGTTGGTTTTCTATGTGTAGGATACTTTTGTCTTTTGTAGGGCTGGTTTGGTGGAGATACATTGTTTCAATGTTTCTTTGCTATGGACAGTTTTTATTCGACCTTCGGTTATGAAGGATAGTTTAGCTGGGTACACTATTCTTGGTTGATAGTTGTCTTTAGTGCATGGCATACACCATTCCAGGATCTCCTTGCTTTAATCGGCCCTGCTGAGAAATCTGGGATGATTCTAATTGGTTTCTGTTTATAGGTAATTTTTCTTTTCTCTTTGAGATCTTTAAGGCTCCATTCCTTGGTCTGAATTGATTCTGTGCAGATTATAATGTGACAGTGGGATATCTTGTTCTGGTCTGGTCTATTTGGCATTCTATAAGCTTCTTATATCTGAATAGGCCTATCTTTTTGTATGTTTGGGAAATTGTCTGCTAGGTTTCTGTTAAATAAATTTTCTGGACCATTAACTTCTGTTTCTAGGTGCTCCTCTACACCCATTATCCTCAGATTAGGCCTTCTGATGGTATCTTCCAAGTGTTGAATAGGTCTATCATATTTTTTGTATTTGTCTTGCATAGTTTTATGTTTTTTTCTCTATAATATATAGGCTGTCTTCAATCCCCGAGATTCGATCTTCTGCATGGTCTAACCTACTATAGAGACTTTCTACTTTATTTTATTTCTTTTTCTTCTAATTGGTCGGCTTTATGGCTTCACAATCTTTGTTGGAGCTTTGTTTTAGATTTGTATGAAATTCTTTACTTCCTTAATTTTGTGTTCAGTCTCTCAAATCACTTAGTTGTTTGGTTATGGTTTCCCTGGACACCCATTCTTTCTGTAGGGCTCCATTCAGCATTCCATTTGTAGTCTCCCTAACTTCCTTCAGCAGTCTGTTTATGGATTCCATGAATGCCTCTATTGATCTTTGTCTAGTCTCATCCTGTTCTCATAATTCCTGTATTACTCTTTGATTAGTTTCATCACGTTCACACAATTCCAGTAATTCTCTCTATGTCTGTGCTCCCCCTGCTCATGCATTTCCTGTATTTATCTTTGACTCTTCTCAACCTGCTTATGCAATTCCTGCATTAACCTTTAAGTAGCTTCATAATGCTTACAAGATTCCTGTATTAATCTTTGGTTTTCCTTCTCTTACTCCCTATGATACTCACACTGAGTTCTTTGCAAGTTCAATCATTTCATTCACCATGGTTACTAGTAGTGTATGTACAGGTTTTTATGGAGCTTCTCTGGATTATTCATTAACAATTCTGTCAGCTGATTAACATGAGTGGTAGTTGAGATACCTGGACTTGCCATTTTTATTGTGCTTTTTGGCTTGTTCTGCCCATTTGGTATGAAAGTAACACCAATTTTGTGCTAGAACACTATTTTAAGGCAAGCATCAGCCAGAGTCTTGTAGTTGCACAATCAAAATGGCTGCAGATACAATGTAATTCAACAGATGCAATCTATTCAACATCAAACAACTATGTATTACTGTGCTACAAACAACAAAAAAGTATTTGGCAAACCAGAAATTATTAGCTTTAGGGAGAAATGTGGGGACAAATAGGACTAGAGGTATGTGGAGGGGTAAAAGAAGAGTAAATTTAACTAATTCCTAATCTCAGAGAGGGAAATGGATTGGACAGAATGACAGGAGAGAAAATTAAAAAAAGAAAATTGGAAAAACAAAAACAAAATTTAAGAAGTGAAACACTTAAAAATTATGTACGTTTAAAGAAATGATACCGAGAGAAGAAAAGGATAGGATGAAAGGTGGGGAGGGATTGAAAGAAACATGAAATCAAAAAAATAAAAAATATTAAAATTAGTTACTTGATACTTATGTAGGTATAAAGAGATGATACTGCTTTTAAAGAAGTTAAGCCTAAGAAGTTGTGAATTAAGTAATAAATTTCTGGATTAAGTATATACACAATAGGGAATAAGGTCTAATAATTGATGACAGGTATATATCTTGGAATGAGCAGAACAGCAATTAAGTCATGCAAAAAAAAAAAGAGAGAAAAAATGAAAACAAGAAAGGACCAAAATCGCAAAAGAGATTAACACACACACACACACACACACACACACACACACACACACACACACACACACACACACACACACACACACACACACACACACACACACACCAAAAATAAAAATTATGAGAAAAAAGATTAACAGAAAACACTTGTAAAAAATAAAAATTTAAGAAAAGTTTCAAAAAAGAGTTCCTTGATTTTTTTGGGGGGGGTGAATGGGAAGACCCTGTATCTCCCCTGTGTCCATAACGGGTCTCTTGGTAGAGTCTCGGGTCTGCTTGAAGTGTTTGGTTTTCCTATGGCTTGATTGGTTTCTTGTCTGTTTCGCCAGGCAGAAACTGCTCTGTGTTAGGCATGTTTTTTGATCCTCCTCCCAGTCTAGTTCAGGGGGAGGGAGATCTGCTTGGAGTATCACAAAAGAGGAAGATGGCTGTTTCCTCTAGTTTGGAGATGCTGTGATGAGGCTAGGTTCTGTGTAGGGTTGAGGTCTTTCTGCAAACAGTATCTTTTCCCTGACGGGTTAACTCCTGAGACACTCACAGGGTCCAGCTTGGAGCTTTTCTCGGGGTTTATGTTTACTGAATTTCAATTGTTTATCTAGGCTGTTGTAGGGAGACACAGTCTCTGGCTGTGTTTACCTGGTGAAGAAAGTCACTCCTCTGTGGGCGGAGGTTTTTCTGCCTGGGCTGGGTGACTTTCTCCTGGGTGGAACTGACATCATAAATGACATCATAACTTACTTCATAGACCTATTGTGTGATCGTGGTATTTCCCCTGCCAGGTAAGTATGGAAAGGGGTGCGACGGGGAAACAAAGGAGAAGGCTACAATGCTTGATAAGAAATATACTCATTATCTTGTCCCTGTAATTGTAACCCCTCTGTACAGTATTTTCACAAAAAAAAAAAAAACTATTGTGACTTATTGTAACATGGTAAACCTATTGTGACCTCATCACCATTATAGCATCATCAACTAAGTATAACATCAAAATATTATTATCACTCGATATTGTGACATCATATTGCCATTGTGATATCACTGTTCCATTGGGTTTTTCAAACCTATTATGACCTTATAACATTTTACAAAACTCGTGGCCTTTGAGCCTATTAACTTGTGAACTTACACACTTATGATGCATAAAACACAAGACAATCCAATGAGGCACATTGAAGATAACTTTATTTACACTAGAAATGGGCCTGCATTTACCTTGTCCTGGGCTGTACACTCAGTTACAGCCCAACCCCAACCACCAAACCTCAGATGTCCAATAGGTATAGTTAATTGCTTTGCAAAAGACCAACCCCCCAAATTATCATCTACACGCTCCAAACTTCAGTAGGTAAGGCTTTTGCCTTTTCCCTTATTCCCTCCTTCTTTATAGACTTTTCCTTCATTTCCCTTTTTCCCTTCCATCACTTCCTTCTCTTTAGGCCTCTCCACTACACTTCTCTGGACTGGTGGCCAATTGGCTTCCTTCCCCTCCTGATCTCCCTAAAATTCCTCTTCTCCCAGGTCTTTCCCCTTCTGCTGTCTCACCACTTCCTTACTTGGAGGTCATTCCTTGATTTTCTCCAATTCCATTGCTCTGACCATGCAGCCTATATATAGGTTAAACCCCTCCATCACTCCAGTGGGTTTCTTACCTAACAGTTTTCAACCATCACTTCACAAACTGCCTGTTCCCCAATCAATTCTTCACAGCTCATCATGTGAGGATGACATCCTACCCCCTCCAACAGCATGCCCTTCTCACTTGTGTGACATGCCCCATGCACTGCAGTGGGCCAGTTCATGGGGCAACATTGATTAGTGGGCCCTGCTCATTATTAGGACCATGCTACTTCATATATCCCCCAATGTATTTCATGTCCAATCAAAT